>NC_045968.1:51657176-51765457 GCF_010909765.2 Amblyraja radiata
AGTACCATAATAAATGTTCTAATGAACCCAAAATGTTTCAGGTCAGCATGGGAACTAGCAGCTAGTGAAGGCACAATGGTAAGAGCAAGGGAAAGAATCTTCTTGGTGAATTCCCAACTGAATTTGTGCTACCAAGTTTCTTTTCAATTTACATAATTTTGTTATCCTAGCGGAACATTGGCAGTTTCGAATCGATCATTTCACAATAAAACAGAACTAAAAGTGAACCATAAAAAACCTCCCTGGAAAGCACTAAATAAAGAATAACATTTACAGAGCATCTGGTATTAACAGTTAGCAGCGTGCAGCTGTGGCCACAGGAAACAGACTTTGCAACAGAAATATCTACGTAGATTGCAAGCTTTATGAGATGACTAAGGTTACAACCACAGCACCTATTTGGAATTTAGCACCCAGAAAAATGGCAGAGCTTGGCAGCTTATTTTGCTTTCTTATTTAGCAAGGAATCAATTCAAGTATAAATGTTATTGCAACTTGCGCCAAAAAAATGTCAGAATCTGCAGCTGTAAAAGTTTCTAGATATAAAAGGGACATTTATACAGTTTGGAAAATGGTAGAAAATAAATTCATGCCATCACATAAGTGACACCAGTTTAACTTGGAAATCTCAATGATCGGATGAGAATTTGAGTTCTCAATGAGAATTTGACGTTGCCGTTTTACCCTAATATAGAGAATTCAATGAACTAAAACCCCTGTCTCATGGTGTGAGTCCACCCACGAGTGATCCCGAGTTTAAAACAAATCAAATTCATGGTAATCACCTAGAATGAAGGTAGCAGGAACGTCGGAACTCGTAACGCTAACGGCAGGTACTTGGGAAACTTGTTAACTCGTGAAAATCTTTCAACATGATGAAAGATTTCCACGAGTCAAATTTACTCGTTGTAAGATGGTAGTAGCCCGTGAGTTTACCGTAGTGACTCGTGAGTCTACTGTGGGCACTCTTTAACTCAGCGGGACAGGCAGCATCTCTGGAGAGAAGGAATAGGTGACGGGATGACGTTTCCAAAATTCTGCTGCGTCTGTGTTACTCCAGCACTGTGTGTTCACTTTTTGTCAACCAGCATCTGCCCTTTCTTGTGTATGACATTATTTGTATTTGTGGCAGTTGATTGTCACTCCCTTCAGTTTCCTAGGGGGTCGGGACGGGGGTCGGGACGGGGGGGGGGGGGGGGGAGGGAGATGCTGCCTAGTGACGATCTCATTTATCCAACGAGTTACGCTCTCTTTAATGATTAATTTCTAAATAACCCGCTAATTTCTCTTCATTCGCTGTTATATCCGAGAACTGCTCCAGATGAACTCCTGGATTTGATGTTTTTTCCTCGCGGGGGTAAAAGAAAGAACAAATGCACTTAAAGCACCAGGGGTGGGGTAGAGGCGTACGACCAACGAACGGGGCGATATTATCCAGAATTAGTAAAATAAAACAAAAATTGGACTACTGAATAATTGCACAGATTTGAGAGGTGCAGGAAGGAACTTCATATGCTGGTTTAAACTGAAGATAGGCTCAAAAAGCTGGGGTAACTCAGCGGACAGGCAGCATCTCTGGAGAAAAGGAATGGGAGAGATTTCGGGTCGAGACCCTTCTTCAGATTGCAGTCTGCAGTCGCCTAGTCCACTCAGAGCTGTTGTAGAATTGGAAGCAACAGCAGGAGAAGATAAGCAAGAGAAAACACTGATTGGTTCTAGCCCAAGTGAGAGGAGAGAAGCGAGTCAGAGGGGGGAAAACAGTTGAAAACTGAGGAATTTGGTTTGTAAATTGGTAAATTAGGCAATTTATCAGTCAATATAAGCAAGACGGCTATTAGGGAGCGGCAGTGAGTGAGCGAAGTGCCCTGTGAGAAAAGTGTGAGTCTTTGGCTCGAGAGGCTGAGGAGAGGAGGCTTACCAAAATACTGGAGAGGGAGAGACGAAAGAAGGAGATGTCAGGCAAGCTGATTCAGTGTGATGCTTGCAGTATGTGGGAGGTCAAGGACACTGCTGGTGCCTCTGGCTGCTACAAATGCGAGAGGTGCATCCAGGTAGAGCTCCTGAAGGGCCGTGTTGGGGAACTGGAAAAGCAAGTGGATGACCTCAGGTTCGTCCGAGAAACTGAGTCATTCCTCGACAAGTCCTACAGCAAGATTGTTACACCTAAGGTACTAGAAGAGAGAAGGTGGGAGACGGTGAGAAAAGGAGGGAAGCAAACGTCCCCGGGTATTGTACCTCTTGTGAACAGGTTCACCCACTTAGAAGCTGTCGGGACAGAAGACGTTGCTACACTGAGCGGCGGACTGGCTTACGATGCGAATAGGGCTGTTGAGCGAAAACCAAATAGGCCAAAGTCAGGCAACGCCATTGTAGTGGGAGACTCCATTGTGAGAGGTACGGACAGGGGTTTCTGCGGCAACAGACGGGATTCGAGGATGGTGTGCTGCCTTCCTGGTGCCAGGATCCAGGATGTCACGGACAGAGTGCAGAAAATCCTCAAGGGCGAAGGTGAACAGCCGGAAGTCATAGTGCATGTCGGCACAAATGATGTCGGAAAGAAGGGGATGAATATTCTGCAGCGTGACTTTAGAGAGCTCAGAAAAATGCTGAAAAGCAGAACCTCCAGGGTTGTTATCTCCGGTTTGCTTCCAGTTCCTCGTGCTGGCGAGAGCAGGAACAGGGAGATACGGGACCTGAATGTGTGGCTGAGGAACTGGTGCACTGGGCAGGGATTTAGATTCTTAGATCACTGGGATCTGTTTTGGAGTAAGGGGGAACTGTACAAAAGGGACGGATTGCATCTTAACAGGTGGGGGACCAGCATTCTGGTTGGCAGGTTTGCCACTGCTACACGGGTGGTTTTAAACTGAATAAGGGGGATGGGGTGTCAAATGGGATAGTTGAGGATGGAGTTAAAGGGAAAGGATTTCTTAAATGTGTGAGCGGAGAGACAGAGGGGTGTAAAATGAGGGTAGAAGCAATAGGTAGCAAGGTGAAAAGTAAAAGTGGCAGGCAGACAAATCCAGGGCAAAAATCAAAAAGGGCCACTTTTCAACATAATTGTATAAGGGGTAAGAGTGTTGTAAAAACAAGCCTGAAGGCTTTGTGTCTCAATGCAAGGAGTATTCGTAATAAGGTGGATGAGTTGAATGTGCAGATAGCTATTAATGACTTTGATATAGTCGGGATCACGGAGACATGGCTCCAGGGTGACCAAGGCTGGGAGCTGAACATTCAGGGATATTCAATATTCAGGAGGGATTGACAGAAAGGGAAAGGAGGTGGGGTAGCGTTGCTGGTTAGAGAGCAGATTAACGCAATAGAAAGGAAGGACATTAGCTTGGAGGATGTGGAATCGATATGGGTAGAGCTGCGAAACACTAAGGGGCAGAAAACGCTAGTGGGAGTTGTGTACAGGCCACCTAACAGTAGTAGCGGAGTTGGGGATGGCATCAAACAGGAAATTAGAAATGCGTGCAACAAAGGTAAAACAGTTATAATGGGTGACTTCAATCTACATATAGATTGGGTGAATCAAATTGGCAAGGGTGCTGAGGAAGAGGATTTCTTGGAATGTATGCGGGATAGTTTTTTAAACCAACATGTAGAGGAACCAACGAGAGAGCAGGCTATTCTAGATTGGGTATTGAGTAATGAGGAAGGGTTAGTTAGCAGTCTTGTTGTGCGTGGCCCCTTAGGCAAGAGTGACCATAATATGGTTGAATTCTTCAATAGGATGGAGAGTGACATTGTTAATTCAGAAACAAAGGTCCTGAACTTAAAGAAAGGTAACTTTGAGGGTATGAGACGTGAATTGGCCAAGGTAGACTGGCAATTGATTCTTAATGGGTTGATGGTGGATATGCAATGCAAGGCATTTAAAGACTGCATGGATGAACTACAACAATTGTTCATCCCAGTTTGGCAAAAAAATAAATCAGGGAAGGTAGTGCATCCGTGGATAACAAGGGAAATCAGGGATAGTATCAAAACAAAAGATGAAGTGTACAAATTAGCCAGAAAAAGCAGCCTACCAGAGGACTGGGAGAAATTCAGTCCAGCAGAAGAGGACAAAGGGCTTAATTAGGAAAGGGAAAATAGATTATGAAAGAAAACTGGCAGGGAGCATAAAAACTGACTGCAGAAGCTTTTATAGATATGTGAAGAGAAAAATATTAGTTAAAACAAATGTAGGTCCCTTGCAGTCAGAAACAGGTGAATTGATCATGGGGAACAAGGACATGGCAGACCAATTGAATAATTACTTTGGTTCTGTCTTCACTAAGAAAGACATAAATAATCTGCCGGAAATAGCAGGGGACCGGGGGTCATATGAGATGGAGGAACTGAGTGAAATCCAGGTTAGCCGGGAAGTGGTGTTAGGTAAATTGAATGGATTAAAGGCCGATAAATCCCCAGGGCCAGATAGGCTGCATCCCAGAGTACTTAAGGAAGTAGCCCCAGAAATAGTGGATGCATTAGTGATAATTTTTCAAAACTCTTTAGATTCTGGAGTAGTTCCTGAGGATTGGAGGGTAGCTAATGTAACCCCACTTTTTAAAAAGGGAGGGCGAGTGAAAACGGGGAATTACAGACCAGTTAGTCTAACGTCGGTAGTGGGGAAACTGCTAGAATCAGTTATTAAAGATGGGATAGCAGCACATTTGGAAAGTGGTTAAATCATTGGACAAAGTCAGCATGGATTTATGAAAGGTAAATCATGTCTGACGAATCTTATAGAATTTTTCGAGGATGTAACTAGTAGAGTGGATAAGGGAGAACCAGTGGATGTGTTATATCTGGACTTTCAGAAGGCTTTCGACAAGGTCCCACATAAGAGATTAGTATACAAACTTAAAGCACACGGTATTGGGGGTTCAGTATTGATGTGGATAGAGAACTGGCTAGCAGACAGGAAGCAAAGAGTAGGAGTAAACGGGTCCTTTTCAGAATGGCAGGCAGTGACTAGTGGGGTACCGCAAGGTTCAGTACTGGGACCCCAGCTATTTACAATATATATTAATAATTTGGACCAGGGAATTGAATGCAACATCTCCAAATTTGCGGATGACACAAAGCTGGGGGCAGTGTTAGCTGTGTGGAGGATGCTAGGAGGCTGCAAGGTGACTTGGATAGGCTGGGTGAGTGGGTAAATGCATGGCAGATGCAGTATAATGTGGATAAATGTGAGGTTATCCACTTTGGTGGCAAAAACAGGAAAGTAGAGTATTATCTGAATGGTGGCCGATTAGGAAAGGGGGAGATGCAACGAGACCTGGGTGTCATGGTACACCAGTCATTAAAAGTAGGCATGCAGGTGCAGCAGGCAGTGAAGAAGGCGAATGGTATGTTAGCATTCATAGCAAAAGGATTTGAGTATAGGAGCAGGGAGGTTCTACTGCAGTTGTACAGGGTCTTGGTGAGACCACACCTGGAGTATTGCGTACAGTTTTGGTCTCCTAATCTGAGGAAGGACATTCTTGCCATTAAGGGAGTACAGAGAAGGTTCACCAGACTGATTCCTGGGATGTCAGGACTTTCATATGAAGAAAGACTGGATAGACTTGGTTTGTACTCGCTAGAATTTAGAAGATTGAGAGGGGATCTTATAGAAACTTACAAAATTCTTAAGGGGTTGGACAGGCTAGATGCAGGAAGATTGTTCCCGATGTTGGGGAAGTCCAGAACAAGGGGTCACAGTTTAAGGATAAGGGGGAAATCGTTTAGGACCGAGATGAGGAAAATATTTTTCACACAGAGAGTGGTGAATCTCTGGAATTCTCTGCCACAGAAGGTAGTTGAGGCCAGTTCATTGGCTATATTTAAGAGGGAGTTAGATGTGGCCCTTGTGGCTAAAGGGATCGGGAGGTATGGAGAGAAGGCAGATACAGGATACTGAGTTGGATGATCAGCCATGATCATATTGAATGGCGGTGCAGGCTCGAAGGGCTGAATGGCCTACTCCTGCACCTATTTTTTATGTTTCTATGTTTCTATGCTGTCTGACCCGCTGAGTTACTCCAACCTTTCGTGTCTCTCTACGGATTTGAGAGAGTGAGATTCACTGCCAGACATCGTCGGTATGTTAAATGTACAAGAGTCGTTTCACATGACCGTAGTCAAGGAAACAGCAGCGTACCAATTATTGTAGCGGTATAGGAAAGACATCTCTGCTGTCCGTTTTTGGTGTTTCATATATTTGTTCTTCCCCCCCCTCCCTTTCCTTCCCAACTCCAGTCCCGTCCCGACCCCCTGGGAAACTGAAGGGAGCGACAATCAACTGCCATGGATACAAATAATGTCATACACAAGAAAGGGCAGATGCTGGTTGACAAAAAGTGAACACACAGTGTTGGAGTAACACAGACGCAGCAGAATTTTGGAAACGTCATCCAGTCACCCATTCCTTCTCTCCAGAGATGCTGCCTGTCCCGCTGAGTTAAAGAGTGCCCACGGTAGACTCACGAGTCACTACGGTAAACTCACGGGCTACTACGTTCTTACAACGAATTTAAAAGTTTAACATTTTTACTTCAAGAGTAAATTTGACTCGTGGAAATCTTTCATCATGTTGAAAGATTTTCACGAGTTAACAAGTTTCCCGAGTACCTGCCGTTAGCGTTACGAGTTCCGACGTTCCCGCTACGTTAATTCTACGTGATTACCACGAGTTTGATTTGTTTTAAACTCGGGATCACTCGTGGGTGGACTCGCACCGTGAGACAGGGCCATTACATTACTAGATTTTTATGGGAGAAGGTCACTGAATTTATCACGGTTCACTCATATCACCGTGAGTAACTGACAGTAATTCATTAACATATGAATGTGAGTGGGGAAAACCCAAAGTTGCTCGTCACAAAACAGCTGACAACACTCCAATCCTAGATACTTTGCGGAGTTCACTTCAAGCAGATTAGTTATAGTTTAGTTTATAGATACAGCATGGAAACAGGCCCTTCGGTCCAGCGAATCCGTACCGACCAGCGATCCCCACTCATTAGCACTATCCTAGACACACTCGCAACAATTTTTTACATTCATACCAAGCCAATTAACCTACAAACCTGTACATCTTTGGAGTCTGGGAGGAAACCGAAGATCTCTCAGAAAACCCAAGCAGTCACAGGAAGTGTGTGTGTGTGTGTGTGTGTGTGTGTGTGTGTGTGTGTGTGTGTGTGTGTGTGTGTGTGTGTGTGTGTGTGTGTGTGTGTGTGTGTGTGTGTGTGTGTGTGTGTGTGTGTGTGTGTGTGTGTGTGTGTGTGTGTGTGTGTGTGTCTGTGTCTGTGTGTTCACATCTACTTGAAGAAACAACGCGTTAACGGGAACATTTTTACATATTCCGGTACGTCTGCCCCGCGCTTGGAGTCCTGGGGTCCATGACCGCGCGCCCGGCCGTGGCCTCCCTCGATTCCAAATCCGCCCGCAGCCCTCTCTCTGTCTCTGCCCTCGAGCGAACCAGCCCTCCCCTGTGACGACCCTTCCCCCCGGGCTCTGGATTGAAGCCGCTGAACATGCAGTCATTTGGTTGACGCCCCCCCAGACCCAATTACCCTCCTCCTCTTTCCCTCTCTGTGCCTCTGTGTCCCTCTCTCTACCCACCTCCCTCTCTAGCTGCGCCTGCGAGTTGGGGGCTATGCGTGAGTGGATAGGGTGGGGGATGGGGTAAAAGGAGTGAATGAATAATATTATTATAGTATCAATGTGGGTGGTTAGTGTGTGTGTGTGGAGGTGGTTAGTGTGTGTGTGTGTGTGTGATGCCGCAGGCCGCCCCCTCCCCCCACAACCGCGCGTTGATGGGACGGGACCGAACGGGTCCCCCTTGGTCTAGTATTATTTAAAAGCAGAGGTTCTTTAAAAGTAGAAGTTATGTTAAACTTGTTTAGGATGCTGGTCAAGTTGAACTCTAATAACCTAAATAATTTTCATATCATATCATGAAAAGGTCATAAATGTATCAGAAAATACCAAAAGAAAATTGCTCAACACTAATAAATACTAGAACTGAGATATTACAGTTTAAAGAAAGAATAAACAGGTTAGTGCATTTATACTTAGAAAAAGCTTACAAACATCAGCCAAGACAAACTAGGATAAATAATTTATTTCAATACATTACATTTCCTATCATTGTTTCCATTGGCTTGATCAGCAAGCAGTTGGTGGGCTGAATCTCCCTATAACTCCATATCCTCAGCCACTTTGAAACACTATTATTTTATGTCCACATTATTTGACTGCATTAAACTACCCTTTTTATGTCCACTTACTAGCAATTTTTTATTTATGAACTGACTTCTTGAAAAAATGGGCGGCCATAGTGGCACAACGGTAGAGTTGCTGCCTTGCAGCGCTTGTAGCACTGGAGACCTGGGTTCGATCCCGACTAAAGGTGCTGCCTATACGATGTTGTGGATAGAGAACTGGCTGGCAAACAGGAAGCAAAGAGTAGGAGTAAACGGGTCCTTTTCACAATGGCAGGCAGTGACTAGTGGGGTACCGCAAGGCTCAGTGCTGGGACCCCAGCTATTTACAATATATATTAATGATCTGGATGAGGGAATTGAAGGCAATATCTCCAGGTTTGCGGATGACACTAAGCTGGGGGGCAGTGTTAGCTGTGAGGAGGATGCTAGGAGACTGCAAGGTGACTTGGATAGGCTGGGTGAGTGGGCAAATGTTTGGCAGATGCAGTATAATGTGGATAAATGTGAGGTTATCCATTTTGGTGGCAAAAACAGGAAAGCAGACTATTATCTAAATGGTGGCCAACTAGGAAAAGGGGAGATGCAGCGAGACCTGGGTGTCATGGTACACCAGTCATTGAAAGTGGGCATGCAGGTGCAGCAGGCAGTGAAGAAAGCGAATGGTATGTTAGCTTTCATAGCAAAAGGATTTGAGTATAGGAGCAGGGAGGTTCTACTGCAGTTGTACAGGGTCTTGGTGAGACCACACCTGGAGTATTGCGTACAGTTTTGGTCTCCAAATCTGAGGAAGGACATTATTGCCATAGAGGGAGTGCAGAGAAGGTTCACCAGACTGATTCCTGGGATGTCAGGACTGTCTTATGAAGAAAGACTGGATAGACTTGGTTTATACTCTTTAGAATTTAGGAGATTGAGAGGGGATCTTATAGAAACTTACAAAATTCTTAAGGGGTTGGACAGGCTAGATGCAGGAAGATTGCTCCCGATGTTGGGGAAGTCCAGGACAAGGGGTCACAGCTTAAGGATAAGGGGGAAATCCTTTAAAACCGAGATGAGAAGAACTTTTTTCACACAGAGAGTGGTGAATCTCTGGAATTCCCTGCCACAGAGGGTAGTCGAGGCCAGTTCATTGGCTATATTTAAGAGGGAGTTAGATGTGGCCCTTGTGGCTAAGGGGATCAGAGGGTATGGAGAGAAGGCAGGTACGGGATACTGAGTTGGATGATCAGCCATGATCATATTGAATGGCGGTGCAGGCTCGAAGGGCCGAATGGCCTACTCCTGCACCTAATTTCTATGTTTCTATGTACATTCTCCACGTGACCACGTGAGTTTTCTCCGAGATCTTTGGTTTCCTCCCACACTCCACAGACGTACAGGTTTGTAGGTTAACTGGCTTGGTGTATGTGAAAATTGTCCCTAACGTGTGTAGGATAGTGTTAATGTGCGGGGATGTGCGGGGATCGGTGCGGACTCAGTGGGCCGAAGGGCCTGTTTCCGCACTGTATCTCTAAACTAAACTAAATCTGTTCCGTAATCAGGTACCATTTAAAAATTGGAGCATCATATTTTCAGTGAATTATACAAAATAGGTATAACTATTCCAAAAATAGAAAGTGGGAAATCATATTCAATAATATCCTAGCCTTTGACAGTCATAATGACCACTCATTAGTTTAGTTTAGAAGCGGGGAAACAGGTGCTTCGACCCATCGAATCTGCACCGACCAACGATCCCCACACATTAGCACTATCCTAGACACACTCGCAACAATTTTTTACATTTATACCAAGCCAATTAACCTACAAACCTGTACGTCTTTGGAGTGTTGGTGGAAACAGGAGCACCCGGAGAAATCCCACGCAGGTCAAGGGGAGAATGTACATTATTTTCCACTCTTAATTCCACTTCTTAGCCAGTCCCCCGGTTTACCGTGAAACCTTTATGCTAGGTCTAGAAGTAGTTTTGAGTGCTGCATTTCATAAGATCCTGTACCACTTACAATGTTTTCTCAGCACTATTATGAAATTGTTCAGCAGTACATGAATGCAATCTAGTGTAGAGATCATGACTCAATATATCTGCATTTTCCTGCTTTAAAGAATATTTACATACCTGTCCACTCGCGTTCCTCTCTATTTTTCTTTTCCAGTTCAAGGTACAATCAGCTCTCTGAAGCATTCTCCCGCTAGAGCATTTTTGACTTTAAAGCAGTGATGAAGGTTCTTGTTGTGCTCTTAAGTCCACAAATAACTCACAGTTGCCAAATGTTAATATAGGCCAACACCCTGAACCACATCAGCAAAAGGTCCAATAAAAAGGCACAGAAATGATTTCATCAACTCTCCTACACACAGAACAAAACACTGACTTGGCCCTGAGGTCACTTTCCTCATTCCCACTCTTTAAAATCAAATGTGTCAGGATGATGTCAAAATAAAATTGATTTACAATGTGGAAGTGGAAACCGTCTGGAACATATTCAGCTTGTGGCTGGAGAACAAACCTTTTGACCACGTTAATTTTCTCTTAATTTTGCTTACTATTTAATGTTACATTTTAAATTAATAGAATTTCTTTGGTGTCTCAGGTTTTAAAACAGAACATTCAGCATCTATATTCAAGAACTACCACTTGCATTAAGTAGATTGTTGATAATTTCCTAACATTTAACCTCAATTTAACCAACATGATTTCTGTTACACATCATTGTTGCATATTTTTGTTCAGTTTCATATTTCCTTTCACATTAACATTCATGATTTGGTTATTATTCACCAATTGTTACAGTAAATAGCTATCAAGAAGGGCTTAATACTGAGCCGTATCTGTAATATTTTACTGGCAGCAAAATAACAGCGGGTGAGCAGCTGGGAAGAGTAGCGCGGGAAATTGTAAAAGCAGCCGTTTAGTGTCCGAGATTGACGACTCCTCGTGGTGTATTAAAGGAAGGCTGACATTAGTAGACCGGCCTCCTGTTTTGGGAGAGGCGGTGTTGACGTGACGTGCTGACTTTGAGGGTAGGTGTTGAGGCTTTGTCTTAAGAGGTTTGGGTGAGCAGACTGAATGGAGAGTGACAGCAAGATATGGTGATGGTGAGGGAACTGGAGCTGCAGATGGACGAGCCTCAGGATCGGCCTGGAGACTGAAGGCTTCATAGACAACAGTTATAGCCAGGGGGCCACACATAAGGTGTGGGCAGAAAGTGGATAGGTGGCCACCATGGAAGGGAGCAGAAGCGTATGCAGGAACATCAGTCACATCTGTGGCACCAGGCCAGCCTCTGAGGCACAGCTGGGTGGGGTGAAGTCAGAAAGGGCTCTAGTGGTGGCAGCCATATTAGTTACGGGGACGGAGGGGAGATACCGTGACATCAAACGAGACTCGAGGGTGGTTTGATGCCTCCATGATCCCAGAGTCCAGGATGTCTCGGAGAGGCTGCAGGGCATTTACAAGGGCCAACTGAGCTGCCAGAAGTTGTTGTGCACATCGCCACTAATTACATGGCTACGAAAAGGGATGTGGTCTTGCAGGGTGAATACAGGGAGCTACGACAAAGGTTAAAAAGCAAGACCTCAGGGGTAGTAATCTCCAGATTATTCCTGATGCCACATGCTAATGAGGGCAAGAACAGAAAGACAGGACAGGTGGATGAATGGCTGAAAAGCTAGTACCACTGGGGCAGGTGACATGTTCCAGGATGGGTTGGTTACACCTGAACTGGAGCGGAACCGATATCTTGGCATGCAGTTTGCTCGTGCTACTTGGCAGGGTTTAAACTAGACTGGCAGGGCGATGGCATCCAATACAGTAGCGAGGCAGGAAGTCAGTACAGGAGTCGATGACAGCATGTTCAGTAGACAGGATTGGATGGAAGATGGCAGGGTGCGAAGAAAGACGGTTGGGTTAAATTGCATTTATTTAGATGCTCGAGGCCTGACAGGTAAGTCGGTGAACTCAAGGCATGGGCAGGTACATGTGACTGGGATGTAATAGCCCTTAATAGAAACCTGGCTGGGGAGGGCGGGGGGAGGGACATCTGTTCCAGGATTAGTGCTACAAGCAAGGATGATGTGAGGATAAGAGAGTTGGCTTTATTGTTTAAGGATAACATCATGGCAGTGGTCCAAAATGACATTGCTGAGGGATCATCCATTGAGGCTATATGGGTGGAGCTGCAAAATTAAAAAAAGGGGGTGATCACCTTGTTGGGATTGTACTGCAGGCCCTCAAATAGCTAACAGGTATTAGAAAACAAATATACCATGAGATAACAGCATTATTCGGCAAGGGCTAAAGAGAGTAAAATGGGAGCAATTGTTCTTGGGTATGACCACATCTCTCATGTGGGAGTCATTTAAAAGCCAGCTGATCAGTTCAGGATCAGCATGTTGTAATCAGAAGGAAAGGGATGACAAGGTATGGAAACATTGGATGATTAGCACATCAGCTTCCCCATCACTTCACCCAGGATGCATTTGGACAAACATCTGTCACAGTTCACTCGCTGGTAATTAATTACTCTTATCGTCTATGCTACCCTCCCCTGTCTAGTCTCTGCAAATTCATCCCCAAAGGTTACTGAGGCTAAAGATTTCACATTATCGTTTTGGAAAAAGTGCTTATTTTCAACAAAGAAAATTCAGTTTACGAACAGCTCTTGGGAATGGAATCCTTTCATAATACGGGGACCCCAATTTAAAAAATAATTTTAACATTGCAGCACTAATTTATTGGCAACAAAAAATATATATTTCCACGGTGACTATACTCCTGCAAGTCTAAACAATGCCTTGAAAATGCTTTCCATCACAGTCCAACATACATTAATCCAGGATTTGTTGCTGGTTTCAACACCAAACTGAATTTTTTTAGGCCCAACTTTATTGTGGTAAGGACAATCCACAATGCAATGAGTCAAGTCAGTCCATGTGGGAGAAGAGGGACAAGCAGATCTAAATAAATCGTGTGCATTGAAAATAGGGCAAAGAATCACTTTACCCACCTCATTGGACACTCTGAAAATAGTCGGATAAAAAAGTAGCTTGATAATAAAATGTATTGGACATCTCTGAAATCCTGCATAAAGTGAGTGCATTGAGAATCCCAAGACCTGGCCTGTGCAAGGAAGCTTCTTAGATGAAGATGTTGTAACCATCATTATCCTATTTCTCCTTGTGCTCACATTTACATTTTTCTGAGTTGTTCCCTAATAGGGGTTTTTTTCTGGCAATTTTGCTACTACAAATTTATTTCTATCTTGCTGCTACTTAAATAGAATTGGATGGAATGATAACAAAGGTCACTACTTCACGGTTTTCATAATGGCAAATTATCCCGATCACAAAGATTAATGTGGGGCCAATAAGTGCAGACACATGGACACGCCGTTTTATGCCGTACAGTCCTATGAATACTTGGTATTAACTGACTGGTATGAGGCATCCTGGGTGCCTATAATTTTTTCCCTGTGGAAATGGATGCAGGGAAGAGGCGACCAGTTTGAGAAAATGAAACTACTAAACTCACTGATCCTAAACCAGCAAAGCCACCAGCAGGAGGAGTAGGCTCTTCCTCTTTGGTCAAACAAAAGAGGCAGTGATTGTGTACAACACTTTAAACATCTTCTCAACTGGTGCTGCAATGCCACACATTGTAAATCACAAGAAATGACCGCACACTCATTTTTATTTGTTATAAATAAGTTATACGTTGCTGATCTTCACCCAAATCTTCACAAGCGTTAGTTAAATGCATAAAGGAAAAGTACGAGAAAATATGTAGCTGTGTGTTTTTTACCACCTTGGCGTCTATGTTAATCAAGGTTCAAGGTTTGTCTATTGTCACGTACCAATTAAGGTTCAGTGAAATTCAGATTGCCATACAGTCGTCATACCAATAAAGAGCAACAAGACACCCAAACACGAACATCCACCACAGCGACTCCCCCACATTCCTCACTGTGATGGAAGACAAAAAAAAGTTCAATCTTCTTCCCTTCTTTGTTCTCCTGCGGTCGGGGCATTCGAACCCTCCATTGTCGGGGCGATCATGGCTCTCCCAACCGGTGGTCGAGCCCTCTGCATCGGGGAGGTCAAGCTGCCGCATCGGGGGGATCTCAGCTCCCCACGCCGGGCGATCGGACTACCGAGTCAGGGGTGGTCAAACCTCCTTCGGCTTGGAGCTTCCCAGCATCAGTCTCTACCCGAGACTGCGAGCTCCTCGATGTTGAAATCCGCAGGCCGCGGTTGGAGTGTCACATTTCCTCCAATTCTCAGTCTTCTACTCTTATGCTAACTCTACACCGACAGCACAAACAGTTTCCTAGGCCTTCACCCTGCCAGACAATTGCTTACAGCACATCATCCTTCATCACTTCCACCAGCTGCAAAGAGATCCCACCATCAGTAACATCTTCCCCTCTTCACCCCTTTCTTCTCTCCTCAATGACCACTCTCTCCATGACTCCGTAGTTCATAAAAAGCTGGAGTAACTCAGCGGGACAGGCAGCATCTCTGGAGTGAAAGGATGTTTCACGTCGAGAGCCTTCTTCAGACTCGATTCGAAACGTCATCCATTCCTTCTCGTGGGTCGACCCGTGGTCCACGGTCGATGAGAACTTGGAGGACCTCCGTGAGGGGGGAAGAACAATGGAGGGCCCAGCGTGGGGGGACTACCGTGGATAATGGGTGGTGGGGGGGGGAACAAAGGACAATGGGGACCTGGCGTGGGGAAACTGTTGGGGTGGGGGACAAAAGGGGGAGCTGGCGTGCTTTGTAACTTTGTCAGCGCCGTAGGTGGCTACTATCTGTATACATTGCATATGCAAGCAAAGAATCTCACTGTGCCTAGTCAAGCATTTTGTGTCTATCTTCGGTTTAAACCAGCATCTGCAGTTCCTTCCTGCACTCCCTAGTTCATATCAGGACCCACAGTACAGGAGTGGAAGCATTAATCCCTTGTCTCCAAGGGACAATTTATGTAGAAGGTG
This sequence comes from Amblyraja radiata, assembly GCF_010909765.2. Lineage (NCBI taxonomy): Eukaryota > Metazoa > Chordata > Chondrichthyes > Rajiformes > Rajidae > Amblyraja > Amblyraja radiata. The sequence goes on from NC_045968.1 coordinate 51,672,376, forward strand.
GTTCACTCAAAAAAAATGTTTCTTTAGGGATTAGTTTGGCAAAAGGCTAGTCTGATTATTGTTGCCTATTGGCGCGCTGAAAAAAAACCCTGTGACATCTTGCAATTAAGGTGATAAATGCCTTGATAGAACACATACAACAGTTCGCAATGAACGCTCGGTTTAACTCGATAAGTGTTAATTGGGACCCAAGAGACAGAAATGGATATGCTGAATGCTTCCCTGCTCCTTGGGTTTTGGAAAGCAGACTAATTGAGCTGTGTGCTTTGACATCAGAGGATTGCACTTGTCCCAAAACACAACCTCCTCCAGATAGCACATGTAATGTGCCGGGATTTATGCTTTTATAATTCTCTGAAAAAGATTGCTCCCAGTAGGGAACGACTCCTGGAAATGTTACATTTGCTAGGAACTGCCAAACAAGATGATAGTGAATGAATCAAGAGGCATATGTGTATTTGTTTTGTGCAATTACTGCTACTCTTTCCATGTCAAATACATGGAAAAATTAAGTTAACAATTTCAAGCTTTCCCTAAATTTTAATTAAGGCCATTCCTTAATTTCTCATTAAGCATTAGTACACAAATCAACAAAGGTCTAAGCAAAATGTTACATAGAATACAGAACAGCGCCGCACGAGAACAGGTCCTTCGGCCCACAATGTCTGTGCCAAACATGATGCCGAGACTATCTCTTATCTACCTGCGCATAATCCATGGCCCTCCATTCCCTGCATATCCGCATGCCTATCTAAAAGCCTCAATGCCACTATCGTATGTGCCTCAACCACTAGCCCTGGCTGCACATTCCAGGCACACGCCACCCTTGGTGTAAAAAAGTTGCCCTGCACGTCACCCTCTATGTGAAAGAAGTAGCCCAATAGATTACTCCATCGTCAATTGGGTTTATTACTATGGAGAGCAAGTACAATAAAAAATATCTGCACCCATAATTTAATGATGACCGAGCAATTCAGTGCAAGAGATTGAAATCACAGTTAATTCCAGTGTCTGATGGCTAAGGCTAAAACATAGAACATAAAACTATCAGCTCCTCATGGCAATCCCTCACTTCAAAGACTTTGCAACAAGACCTTAATTCCACATATTTGTTACTTAATTTCGATCCAATCAACGTTGTGGTGGCTGACAACAGCAGTGCATTATTAGAAAAATGTTATTTACTTATCTTTAATATTTAGTTTACTTCAGTACTGATAAGGAGCTATTACTACTCATAATTAGATTACATTTGCAATTTACTTTGCTTATATTGTTTGTTGTCAAAGTACTGAACCAAGATTTTGAACTATAGAATGGAATTTAATGAGCTCATTTGACACTTTTGATTCTGAGATCAAACAAGGGCTCCCCGGTTATAAATGACCCGATTTGCAACAATCCTACTTTACACCAAAATCTCCAAGTATTTTAAAAACATTTTCAAGCTAGTAATAATAATGTTTCTTTGGTGTTCATTAAAGACTGAATACATTGCACTTTAGTTTAGTTTAGATATACAGCGTGGAAACGGGCCTTTCGGCCCACCGAGCCTGCGCCGATCAGCAATCCCCGCACACTAACACAATCCTACACACACAAGGGACAATTTACAATTTTACCAAGCCAACAAACCAAAACGTCTTTGGTATGTGGGAGGAGCACCCGGAGAAAACCCACGCAGGTCACAAGGAGAATGTACAAACTCTGTACAGACAACATCCGGAGTCATGATTGAACACAGGTGGTGGTGGTGTAAGGCAGCAACACTAACGCTGCGCCATCATGCCACCCTGATTTAATCATGAGTAGTGTTAGGGTTATTCGATGAAGTAAAAGGATTGTAGCAAGTGTATTTAGAGTGATACAAATGGGTTACTTAGGGAAAAAGAATATTTCTGACACAGAGAAATTAGCTTATGTGCAGTTCTCAGGTACACAATGCTTCCGTAACCTCAGGACTGCCTGCAATGAGTTTAACTGTGCTTTCAAGTTTTGAAATTCTTACTTTTTAAATTTTGACCAGTGAGTCAAGTGAATAAGAACAATACAGGCACTCCCCTTATTACATAAGGGTTATGCTTCATGAAACCTCACAGAAGTTAGATCTTACGCAAGCCGGAATCACCGACTCTGCGTCTATTTTCATCCTCTGCCCAAAATAACTCATTGAGAGTATTGAACCAAACGAGTCAATGCTGTTGGATTAAAGGTCGCTGTCTCAGTAACGTGCAGCGGTAGAGTTGCTGCCTAACAGGGCCAGAGACCCAGGTTCGACCCTGACTATGGGTGCTGTCTGTACGCAGTTTGTTCATTCTCCATCAGACTGCGTAGTTTTTTCTCCAGGTGCTCACGTTTCTTCCCACATTCCAAAGGCATGTAGGTTTGTAGGTTAACTGGCTTCTGAATTGTCCCTAGGGTGTAGGTTAGAACTAGTGTACGGGTGATCGTTGGCCGGTATGAACTCGATGGCCCGAAGGGCCTTATTTTATAGCTCTGGTATTTTATTTCATTCACATGTTTAAACTATCATGTTTTATTCTTATTGTTTTAATGTTTTATGTTTTATTCTTAATGGTTTAGTTTGTCGTGTTGTTACTTGTGAGCGGAGCACCAAGGCAAATTCCTTGTATGTGTACATGGTTGGCCAATAAACTTATTCATTCATTCATTCACTTCCATGCTGTATCCCTAAACTAAACACAAAACCTCGCCACAGAACCTTTGGAGGAAATGTACATCTATGTCCTCCAGAGAGGTATAATTTGGCCCACAATGTCCATGCCGAACAGGTTTAACTAATCTTCTCTGCCTGGACATGATCCATATCCATGTAGGATGTCAAGGACTGTAAGAATGACAGCACGCCCTCATCAACCAAATGGATTTAAAAGAGGAAGGAGAAAAAAGCTGAAAGGGAAATGAGAAATAGCTGTGAACTACTTCAGTATCTACCACCATTATCTCAAAATCAATCAAGACGACAGAACTGAAATTTTCTCAGCTGTACAAGCACGTAATATAAAGTGCATAATTCAGTGCTTGTACAAAAATAACTCTCGTACTTCTGCCATTCTTCATTTGAACCAAAATATCTATTAAAATAATCTGACTGAATAGAAATAAAAATTAATTTATAGAAAAAAAAAATGCAGCCCAGGTTAGAGATCCAATTGCATTTAATTTGCAATTTTCAAACTGATTTTTAAATAGAAAATCAACTATACTGTAAAAATCTAATACCTTCTTGGCATCCCACAACTCACTCCGACTTCATTGTGTTTCTGTACGACCTTGAAGATGAACTTAATGGAATGAACATTAGATTCTCCGATTTTAGATAAGAAACCTACAACGAAATCCCCCCAACCCCTTCCCACTTTCTCCCCTCTCTTCACTGTGTCCCACATGCATTCACACCCATTTCTCCCCTTATCCTGCTTCCTGTCTCCTTCCACTGATATTCCTTCCTTTGCCTTCACATTTCATTCCTCTGGGCAATAAAAGATCCTAGTAACAAAAATTTTAAATGCTACTATATTAACTGTATAAGAAGGAACTGCATATGCTGGAAAATCGAAGGTAGACAAAAATGCTGGAGAAACTCAGCGGGTGAGGCAGCATCTATGGAAAAGGAAATAGGCGACGTTTCGCGTCGAGACCCTTCTCCAGACTGATGTGAGGGTGGGGGGGACGGGAAGAAGAAAGGGAGAGGCGGAGACAGTGGGCTGAGGGAGAGCTGGGAAGGGGAGGAGAAAGCAGGGACTACCTGCAATTGGAGAAGTCAATGTTCATGCTGCTGGGGTTTAAACTGCCCAAGCAAAATATGAGATGCTGCTCCTCCAAATTACGGTGGGCCTCACTCTGGCCATGGAGGCAGCCCAGGACAGAAAGGCCGGATTCGGAATGGGAGGGGGAGTTGAAGTGCTGAGCCACCGGGAGATCAGGTTGGTTATTGCGAACTGAGCGGAGGTGTTGGGCGAAGCGATTGCCAAGCCTACATTTGATCTCACCGATGTGGAGCAGCTGACACCTAGAGCAGCAAATGCAATAGATGAGATAACAATATTACCTGTAAATCAGATTTTGTCACTTGCATGCATGAAATAAAATGCCAAATTATTATAATCACTATGTCTTTGTCATCTACAAAAAAAAACTCTTCCCAAACCACCTAGGTTTAAGGTGAAGGGAAAACATTTAATAGGAATCGGATGGATATGATTTTCACACAAATGGTGGTGGGTGTATGGAATGAGCTGCGAGAGGAGGTAGTTGAGGTCAGGACTATCGCAATGTTTAAGAAACAGTTAGATAGGTACAGGGATTGGACAGGTACAGGGATTGGATTTAGAGGGATATGGGCCAAACGTGGGCAGGTGGGACTAGGGTAGCTGGGACATGTTGGCCAGCATGGGCAAGTTGGGTTGAAGGGCCTTTCACACTGAACGACACCTCCAAATGATCCTCTGAATAGCTCCCCAACACACTGCTGTCATCAACCTAAGAACTACTTCCTGAAATTGCAGTTTGCCTTCAGTTTATTATTTAAATGCTTTTCACATTAGGATACAGGAAAATCAATGAGCTGAAATAGTAAGATTAAACGAGAACTTACCAGTTTGAAGTTTGATCTGTATTTTATGAGGAGTTACGATGAGGGATTACGTGAAGAAGCCCGCCACGACGCATGCGTGTCATTCTTCAAAGCAGCGGTGTGAAATCACAGATAACTGTAATGACTAAACATAGTAAGATTAGAGAAGAGATACCAGTTAAGTATATGATCAAGGGTGGGAGCGGAGGGCACGTAATCCCTCATCGTAACTCCTCATAAAATAGAGATCAAACTTCAAACTGGTAAATTCTCGTTTAATCTTACTATTTTACTTCGGAGTCACGTGAGTGACTGCGTGAAGATTTTAAAGCTCTGTGATTTCATGCCGTGGAAACGAGTCCATGCATCACGTCTGCCTTGATGACTGTAGGAGGAATTGTGTCGAATTTGGACATGAATTCGACATTGAAATCATAAAATTTATTAACACAAAATTATAACCCCTTTTTATGGGTTTAAATTAATTTACAGAACTTAAAAATGTTTCTGCAAACGTTCCAGGTTTCATTACTGGTTTGTTGTAAAATAATTGGAATGTTTTTTCCCCCAGACCATCCTGCTTCCTTGAGGATTTGGTCCATTAGTACATCCAACTGTATCACTGCCGATGTAGCTGCAGCCCTGGTGGAATGAGATTTAAAAATATTAGTATCCACCCCAGGCTTTGTTAGCACCTGTTTCAGCCATCTTGAGATGGTCTGGACCGTCACTCTTTTGTGTGGTTGCTTGTGACTGACCAAAAAGTGCCTTCTCATTGCCTCTTAGGATTTTCGTTTTCTCCATGTATAACGACAGATGTCTTACTATACACAGACGGTCATCTGTTGGGTATGACCTAAATTGTATATTGAGGCCTGCTGATCCCTGTATGTTCTGCTTTACTAACTCATAGATATGAAACGTAATATTTTCTGTTGAGGAAGTCATGTTGTCCAGTCTTAGTTTATGCAGTGACTGTACCCTCTGTGCCGTGACCAATGCCATTAGCATGACTGTTTTTAATGTCAGTCTGTGTAGGGACAGAGCTGTTGCTGGAGACCAATTCCTGAGCATCTTCAGGACAATACTTACATCCCATATTTGGGAGTACCTGGTTCTTGGGGATTAGTATTAAAAATTCCCCTCATAAGTTTTGTTACCAGTGGGTGAGTCCCAACAGAGTAACGCTCAGTCCCCTGCCATAGGTAAGTCGATAGGGCACTTCTGGCGCAGTTGATGGCACTGTAACTGAGCCCCTCATCATAGTGGAGGCCTGCCAGATATTCCAGAACAGACGGGATGTTCATGTCTCTGTAGGTGATGTTGTTTTTATGGCAGTACATCTCCCACTTCCTGATATAGACCAGATACTGTTTTTTGGTTGACTGTCTTTGGGCCGCCGAGATCATGTTCACTGTTCGGTCCGTCAGTCCCAGTTGTAGTAGAGGTGTTTTTAAACTCTACAAATTACTAAGTTCAAATGTTTATGGCATGGGTGGCTATCCCTTGTTACGGGATGTAGCAATAAATCTGGTCTATGTGGGATGGTGATACATGGTTCTAATACCATGTTTAATACCACTGGGAACCATGGTTGAGTAGGCCAATCGGGTACTACCAAAATACCAGACGCAGAGTCTTGTTGTATTTTCCTTAATACCCGACTGATGAGGCAGAAAGGAGGGAATGCGTAAATAAACAATTTCCCCCAATGCAGCGAAAATGCATCTGTCGCCGCTGCCCCAGGGTCTGGTTCCCATGAAACATAATTTGATAACTGGTGGTTAAGTCTGGATGCGAATAGATCGATATCTGGTGTTCCATATTTTGCTGTAATATCAGCAAATACTTTTTTATTCAACATCCATTCGGTGTTTTCATTAAATTTGCGTGACCTGGTGTCTGCCACTAAATTTAGTCTTCCTGGTAGGTAAGTGTCTGATATCCAAATATCTCCCTGGATACACCATTGCCAAATTGTATTAGCCAGATTGTCACATGATGTCGATTTGTTTCCACCCATGTGGTTAATGTATGCTACCACGGTGGTATTGTCTATCTGTAGTCTAACATGCTGGTGATATGACCCAGTACAATATGACTTTAGGCCATGGAATGCACCCAACATTTCCAGGTAGTTTATGCCCAGTAATAATGATGCCTCCTGAGCGGTCCATCTACCTCCACAGCTGGTGATGGTATTGGTGGCTCCCCACCCAAGTGCACTGGCATCAGTTTGTAGTACCATGGAAGGGTTACTGACAATGATTGGATTGGAACAAAGCCAGATGTTATCTATCCACCATTTTAGTTCCATTTTAGCTTTGATTGGTAGTTTCATAGGTCTGTCAAAGTGACCTGCATTAATTTAGAGTGCTTGTATTTTTGCTCTCTGTAAGTTTTGGTAATGTAGAGGTCTAAATTGTGTGGCTGGAAAGGCAGCCACCATTTTGCCAATTACTTTTGCTACCAATCTGATGGATGGTTTGCTGATGTCAATGAGGTTATTGCAAGCCTCTATTAAATCTCTAGCCTTTCCCTTAGGCAGAGTCACCGACATGTGAACTGAGTCAATGGTGACCCCAAATAGTCCATAGTAGTGGAAGGCGTTAGTTTAGATTTAACTGGACGGATAATAAATCCCAGTTTTTCAAATAACTGTTTTGTGGCTGTTACAGTTTGTTTGGCCAATTCCAAAGTTTTGCCCACAATGAGTATTTCATCTAAATATGCCATGACCATGTGTTTACGTTTCCGTAGAAACGCTAGGGCTGGTTTCAAAATTTTTGTGAACAGCCTGGGGCTGATGATAACCCATTTGGCAGTGCTTTATACTGCCTGAGTTGTCCCATCTAGTTGAATTTTAAGTAACATCTGTGGTCACCTCGTATAGGCACTGAATAGTAAGCATCTTTTAAATCGATGCTGGCCATGAAGTAACCTTTGGAAATTAATTGTTTAGCAGTAACAAAGGTTTCCATTTTGAAGTGAATATATTGTACAAATGTATTCAATTTTGTCAGATCTATGATGATGCGACAACCACCATCTTTTTTGTTTTTGGTACATATATTGGACACGAATTCTAATGGTTCGTGTTGAGTTTTCTCAATTACACCTTTTACGTAAAGCCGCTCCAGTTCAGCTAGCGCTTTTGATTTTTCTTTATCAGAAAGCACGAACATTCGGTTCGGTATATGTTGAACTGGAGGGCTGTACTTGTGTATAAACTCTATTGTATATCCCTGGATACTGCTTAAGATGTAAGTATCGGTTGTTAACATGCTCCATGCATTCAGAAAAGAGTGTAATCTCCCCCCAACCTCCATGCTCCCTGTATTTTGTAGGGAACCAGACCCACCTACCTCCATAGTTACCAGTGGCAGGTTTACTTCTTTTGTAGGTTCTTCGCTGCTGTTGTTGCGCTGGTGTCTGGATTTTCGGTTTGGTTGGCGTTGGAGGTCCCCGCATCTTCCAAGAAGGCCGGCCTGGGCCATGGCCTAAAAAAGACTCATGTTTTGAGTACCAGCCTTCGAGCTTTCACCAGTTCTGCTGGTGGGTGCGTAGGGGTGCTGTCTTTGGCTGTAGTGGGTTTTTGTTGGAGTCCCTTTTATTAGTCCAGTAGGTTCTCTCGTTCCTGCACCCCTTGCATACTTGTCTTTCCTTCTGCGGACCCCTCTTCCAGGTCAGCCCAGAACTGACCCGCAGTGCTCCCCTCTGATGAGGTAGAAGCACTGTGCAGCCCTTCAAGAGGTACTGCTGTGGGTTTATCATAGGGCCCACAGTGACCCGACCCCATCTCCCGGAGTCTGTCACGTTGGAGCAAATGCTCCACACACCGCTCCATCCGGCTCCAGCGCTCTCGGTCGCTGGCCGCCCGCGGTTGTTCAAAGTCGGACTCCTCTGAGTCCACGACCTTGTTTGTTTTTGTGTCTAGCCTTACCGCCCGGCCGCGTGGATCTGGCCGGTGCGGAGGCGACATCGGGCACAGCTGATCCCACTATCGGTGATCCGAGTGCCGCTGGCTGCTGCTGGCTGTTCCGCGGTCCTCCCTCACCAGCTTTGTCGCAGACCTTGTCTTTTCTTTTCCACCTGTAATCAGCATGGGAAAACACAAAAAGACCGCAGTTCTTACCTGCAGGTCCTGGTTTAAATTGTCGCTACGGGGGAACGTTGTTCCACCCCGCCTCCTGCCGTATCGACTTGTCAAAAGTCGACGGCCCCATTCTGAATAGTCTCCCGCCCGGCCGTGGTGTTCTGGCCGGCGCGGGATCAGAAATCGGCACAGCTGATCCCTTACGGGGCTTGTGCCTTCATCTGCTGCTGTCTCCCGCAACTTCGCGGTCCTCCCCAGCCAGCTTCACTCGCAGCACTTGTGGACACTATTTTGTCCAGCTTCCCCCCCGTGTAAAAGCAGCGCGGGGACAAAAACTACTGCAGAGTAAATCACTTACCTGCAGGTCGAGGTTTCAAGCTTACCGCTGCGGGGGAACGCTCCACCCCGCCTGTCGTTTCACAAGCGTGAAAGCGATATGACACACATGCGTCGTGGCGGGCTTCTTCACGTAGTCACTCACGTGACTCCGAAGTAAAATCGAAACACTTGTTTCAGAATCTTGGGGAATAAATGCTAGGAAAGAACTGCAGATGCTGGTTTAAACCGAAGATAAACACATTAATCTGGAGTAACTCAGCGGGTCAGACATCATCTCCTTCTCTCCAGAGATACTGCCTGACCCACTGAGTTACTCCAGCTTTGTGTGTCTAAATGCAAAACTTTAAATGCTGAATCAGCTTCCTGCCATAATTGGACATTTCAAGTTACTCTGCAATGCTATGTTTTCTAACAGTAATAGTTGTTCGCCATGGTTGCTTACTTATGGAAAACGGAGTTAAAATGTAAAGTAGATATAGCTTGTTAGTGAGCATTAAGTTTAAAACAAGTATGGTTAACGACAGATCAATTTAAATTGGGATTTCAACTGCTGTACTATGCAAATCTGCATCTCAATATTTTTATGCTAAATGTCACCATTTTTTAAATACATTTTTTCTGAGACTCAAGGACGTGATCTACATGCAAACCGCTTCTCAAAATGTGTATTTTTGCCTCCTGACTTTTGAAAAAATGTTTTTTAAATTGGTTGTGATCCCAGTGTATGTCAAATACAAAATAATTGTTAATTTTCATTGCTAATATTTACGGAAGGACGTGAAGAATGTAAATGTTAATAATATAATTTACTGAATTCACCAAAATCAGAACCCTGGAATTTTGCAGAAAACTATTGAATTTAAATTTCCTGGATCATTTCATTAGGTTGCAGGATATGCATTTCTAACCGCCCAAGACAATTGAGATCAGAAAAAAACATTAACATTCAAAATAAAGCTCTTGCTAAATAGCAACTGCAAGTTACTACTGATTCCAACCCATGCAATTCACTCAAGCACATCTGGATAAACAAGCTACAAAGAAAATACAAGTACTCACTAGTTACTAACACAATATTTGATAGATATTATTCTACTCAAGCACAGAATATGGAAGTTGCAAATATATTATTTATTATTGTCACAAGTACGAAGCTATGGAAAAAAAGCTTGTTTTTTGTGTGCTGTAATGGCAAATCAGATGCAAAAGAGAAAAATAGTTCCGAATAAAGTATTACAATACGATACGATATGACAGAACTTTAATCATCCCGGGAGGGAAATATGTTCCAGCTGCATGGAAAGTGCAGATAAAAAAGTGCAAGAGGCATAACGAGCTAGACTGGAAATTTATCATTGACATAAGAGATCTGTTCAAGAGTCTGATAACAACAGGGAAGAAGTTTCTCTTGAGTGGTGGTATATGCCAACAACAGGATTGTTGTGTTATCCTAACTTTTGTCCTGGGTGGAGATGATACATTGAAAATCTGAATCCATGTTGAATACAGATTTATCACAGTAATTTAATGTTGATATTTTCAAAATTTAGACCCGGGGAAGGGAAATTGGCAAAAACAAATTGCCGATGGTGTTGAACATTTCAACAGCTGGAAGCTATAAACAGAACTTCCGCGCTAGTCTGAAAACTTCTGTTAATAACTTGCAAATTAATACCTGAAAACATGTGTTTCTCCTCAGTGAAAGATGTTTCATTCAGAAACTTGTGAAACTCACCAGCACAAAACTGATCAGCGAAGAGAATCATATTCTATCGCAACAAAGATGTCTGGAGATCCCCAGTGTAATACTAACTGAAGAAAAATATTCAACATTTTTAAATGTGTAATATTTTTACCACAAAGTCCAAGGTTACCGTCTGAAAGTCAAGTTGATTTGAGTTTATTATCAAATGCACAAGTACGGTGAGATACAGGTACAATGAAAATCTTGCTTGCATCACAGTATCATAGACACTCAGATTCGGACAACACACAAAAATATAAATGAGTTACTCCACCAATTTATGTCTTTTTTCATAAAACAACATCTGCAGTTCCTTGAATCAACAAGGAGGAGGCATGTCCAAATGGTGGGGATCCTTGAAGGTAGATCCTGAATTCTCGAGGTGATAATATCGGCCAGTTTAGTGTCTGACAAAATGGAGGATTTCTGCCTTTGCAAAACATGCTTGGCATCTTTTTGCAAAGGCTGCAAAGACCATGAGGATCATGGCTCCAGAATATCTGTGACCTGGGAGGAAGTTAAGTGCAGGGTGATGTCCAGATGTCCTTTAATTGTTAATATGTGTGAGGGTTTTGCAGAAGGAGCTGAGTCCTGCTGTAAATGCATGATCAGGATTGGTTGGGGAACGGTATGTTATAATACCATTGTTAACTATGTTGCATGGTCTTTGCACTGTTAATTGAGATTGGTCAAGGAGAGGGGCCTTGCCCAAATTGTTTATATTACCTGGTAAAATGTTTCTTTACTTAGGGGAACTGTTTTCCATTAGGAACTTTCTGTAGAAAAAATGTAATGGGTTATTTTGTGATTGGGTTAGGGAACTGTCAATTAATGTATTGTATGATCTTTATTTATGATTGGTTTGTGGGGGTTTGTGGGGGTCTCCCCGCCCCCCCCAATGTATTTTGTGCCACGGGTCCGATATGGTATATAAGAGGGGAGAGCACACGAGTCTGTGTCGATCTTCTGGGGTAGACTTGGGACTGTGCTGACTATCTGGAGATGTCTATTTGCACGAGGCTGAAGTGCTTGGACGAGTAGAGACAAGGATCGGAACCACGGTGATGGTTAGGTATCGTATAGGGTAGTGTGTTTGTGATTGAAAAATAAAGCTAGTTGATCCAGTGCTTGACTCAGTGTTTTACTGAACCAGACTAACGGGGTGAGAATCGGAGCAGAATTACAGAGGCAACGCTTCTGATTTTGGGGGAAGGTTGTGCCTGTAATGGACTAGGCAGAGTACACCATTATTTTGTATTCCTCTGCATTGAAATGGCAATATTACGCCGTGATGCTATAGTAGATATTATTTTCTGTATTAAATGTATCTTATATAATCTGTATTTGAAAGTTGTTTAAGAAGTGTGGCCGTTCTCAGGTTACAGGCCATTTGGTCAGTCACAGACCACATGCTTTTTCTCAGGAGACATTCTGTAATACAAGGGGCTCAGCATTTACCATTGGCTCATGTTGGGTGGAGGGTATGTGACCTTTGTATGTTGAATTTATTTTGTTTATACAAACTGAGGGGACTAAGATGTTGAGAAAGAATGGTGGTCTAGAAATGTACCAATCTTTGAATAATGTTGTCAGTGTGAATGCAAGGTCGTAAAGAGGCCCCATGGAATGTCTCTCCCTAAAGAAGGGGGATCCCTACAAGGAGGGGGAGGGACGTGTAAGATAGTCAAGAGACAATTATCGTTTGTCACCTGGGACAGTTTTATGATCCTGGCTATAGGAGATGTGGGTTTGCAAAGAGAGTGAATTCCTATTTTAAAGTGTGTAATGTAAGATAATGTTAGTTTAAATATGATTTATAAAGAAGATCATCTGGGATATATATATTGTCCTTTAATTAGGGAAATATATATGGTATTTTTATTTTACATTAGATCTTTGTGTTTGGATCTGTAGTTTGAGAAGTTACATTATTTCCCAAGATGCATAGGTTTAATTGGAGCAATGTCTTGTATATACAAATTGTGTAATCACTTTATCTTTAGTATTTTGAGAAGTGGGTTCTGGGAAGTATCTATTTTTTGTGAGTTTCACTTTGTTGGAATGAAATCTGAACAAAGGAGTTACACGCACATGACAAAGAAAGGAAGAAGCCACGAGGCTAGCAAGGGGCCATAAAGGGGAGTCATGTGACTTATGACTGTGGTTATTGTGGCAAAGTACTGATAAGGAGGGCATAAGAGGAAGCGAGTGATTGGCTGGAAATAGGGAATGTTAGCAAATGATTGGATATGGAAATGTAACAGGGGTGGGGCATGCTGATTTGAAAATGATATAAGAAGCAACGATCCTTTGTCTTGGGGAGAGCGCGGGAGAAAGCTCCACGTGATTTGATGTGTGGAAAAGTAGTAGCCTTTATTTGCAAATAAAGTTTGAACTTCTTGAAGAATTCTCCACGTGATCTGGATTCATTTGAGCATCGGAAAACCACAACAATGCGACCAGTCAGGATACTTTCTACAATGTAGTTTGTTAGGATATTCGATGGCAGGCAAATTACGTCTCTGCAAAAAGCATTTAACTACTCATAGTACACACATTATTGCCCTCAAAAGCGGCAAGAAAGCTGTGACAAAATAATAGGTTGCCCCCTCATATTTAGGAGCTGACATCAGGAAGATATTCAACTTGACTAAAGGACCTAAAGCAGCATCAGTCTCTTATATGAAATCAAACTCCACTGTGTTTCTGCTGCAACTTCAAAAAACCCCAGATATTTACAAAATGATTCTCATAAGACACAGGTCATCGGAGATGTCGTAACGGGGGTTCCCCTCTTCCATTATAGCTGATGCTCTCACTCAGGTCTCCTCGATATCTCTCAGCTCTGCTCTTGCTCCCCCTCCCCCCATTTGTAACAAGGACAGAGTCCCCCTTGTCTTCACCTTCCACTCTATCAGCCGTCACATACTGCATATAATCCTCCAACATTTTCGCCACCTCCAACGGGATCCCACATCTTCCCATCTCCACCCCTTTTCTCCCACCAGTCTTACTGTCCAACTACATTCTATCTCTGTCCCGCCCACTCCCCAGACATCAGTCTGAAGAAGGGTCTCGATCCGAAACATCACCCATTCTTTCTCTCGAATCTTTAACTTTTCTATGTGGGGGAGGGGGGTAGGGTAAGGGGGAAACTGTTTCCCAGTCGCTTCCTGGCGGAGACGCGACTATTCTCCGAGTCGCGTCCTCGCCCACTCACGGCCTACCACCTGGATTGGCGCAGGCTTTGCTGCCGGAGACTGGACCAGAGCTTCAACAGCGGCGGCACCAGCGCTGGAGTCACCGCGGAGCAGGCGATGCCTACCTGGATCGCCGTTTGGAGCTCCGGAGCGTTGGGCCGCTGCTCCAACATCGCTGAGCTGTGTTTTGGAGAGCTTCCAGCGCGGCCGGCGCTGAACAACATCGCGGAGTCCTGGGGCCCTTTGCCGAGGGCCGCCAGCATTGCATCTCCGCCCAGCGCAGCCTGCGGACTTCGGGAGCCGCTGAGGAGGTCCTCCAGTCCCGACGTCGGACTTCCATCACCCTGGCGAGCGGGCCAGAACATCACGCCGCCCAGAGCGGCGAGAGCGGGGGGGGGGGGGGGTTTGGGAGCCCCCCGATCACGGGAAGACAACAGAGGAGGATGACTGAATTCTTGGAGCCTTCCCTCACAGTGGGAAACTTTGATCCTGCTGTGTGGGGATGTCTGTGTTAAAAAAAACTATTGTGTCCTGTGCTCTTTATTATTTATTTGTATGGCTGTATGGTGACCACACATTTCACTGTACCAATTGGTACATGTGACAAATAAATGTATCTTGCATCTTGAGATGCCGCCTGCCCAGCTGAGTTACTCCAGCATTTTGTGTCTACTTTCGATTCAAACTAGCATCTGCAGTTCTATCCTACACGTCATAAGAAAGCAGCTTGCTTATCCGCTAATTTACCAATCCATACAATTACAGCCAGCCCGCACTTTAAAGTTGTTCAGGTTATGGAAATTCACCCTTACAAAATTCATAAATTATCACCCAAAAATTTGAGATACAGAGTAAAATTCATTCTCATGGAATTTATGCGTCAAATGTTAAATGAAGAAACAATTATTTTTTAAGACACGTTTCTTGATGAATGCGCAATGATGCAGCATCACGTTACATAGAATTTTGATACAGACCATTTCAAATGAATGCAACCACCCCCTCCCCCTAATGCAAGGGGGAGGATTTAGTTGAAAATGGTTACTGCATTAAGAGCTACTAGAAATGTTAAAATTCTATGAGACACAATATTACTTAAGGAATTCTCTTGTGATAGAAATCAAACTATGCAGCTATATGAAGTACATTGCATCTTTCAAAATCTGAGATATGATTCTTCTACATATTCCCACTTCACAACCAACAATTTGTATCTGACAGTGAAACATTGTTTATTGTGAGAATGTAAAACAAAGTTGTGTCTTTACTTTCCAGAAGAAATGACAAAATTGAAGAATTGTTGAACAATCATTGATCACTCAGAAAATTAATTCATTAATGCACATCATGAGCAAGGCCTATCAAATACAAAACAACAAACACCTTTTTTCTGGGTTCAGCGTCTCCAAATCTTATTCAATCAATTCAGTCAAGGTGAAAATTCAGTCGATGTGGAGAGGATGTTTCCAGTGATGGAAGTCTAGGACCAGAGGCAACAGCATCAGAATAAAAGGACATCATGGTCCTATATCGAATGGTCTACTCTCTCCATTCTCAGTCCCATTCCCAATTCCTTTCCCCTCAAAACAGATGACACTAAGTTCCTCCCACAGATTGTCTGTTGCTCCAAATTCCGCCCTCTGCAATCTTTTGTCTTTAGTGAAAGATGTTGATCAATTCAATTGTTTCTGCAAGTCTGAATATTTTCTCTGCTGCTGAGCACTATCATCTTCCACTTGAGTCTTGCCTTCTTCCTAGTAGAGCTCAGTCACCTAGCACTTACGTTCACAAGTTCAAATTGTGGATGGCTGAACCTCAAATAAGCCAAAGTTATGAATTATTAACTTTCATCAGTGACAGAGTTAAAAACTTCTTTTATCAAAAGACAAAAAAATGCTGAGGAAATAACGTTGTTTTTCATTGACTGGAATTAAGCACAGGAAGATTTAAACATCAACATAAATTAGCTTCTAAAGCAATAGCAACTTGTATTTAGAAAGCAACTTTGTTATGATGAAATATCTACCACAGCATTATTTAACAAAAATAAACATTGTCCCACTGACAGAAATTCTAATGTAGATGGCCAAAAACTTGGTCAGATGCAAATTTTAAAAATCGCCTTGAAGGAAGACAGAAGGGCAACTTATGGAGAGTAGTATCAAGGAAATGCATTGTGAATAGGCAAAATCTACCTTTAATTCCAAGGGTATGCCCAAGAAGAAACAAGAGGAATAACCAAGGCTTGAAGAAAATAGGCATAGGGAGGGTTTAAGGCACAGATAAACTGAGATAGGGATGGAATGTTTAAGAGATAGAAATATGTTCTTTGGAGTGGTGTGACAGAGTTCTCAGGCTCATTTCAGACACGCTTTTACAATAGGGAGGTTTCACGGCAGTCGGATCACGACCCATGACCCGTACTGTTGCTACGCTACCCCAAATGGATTACACGTGATGAACTGCAGGTAGGCACTTACCATTGTTTCCAGTGTAGTGGGCCCGTTAAAACCCGCTGAAATTGTTAATTTTTGCGCTGTAAATAATTATGGAAATCGGGATAAGCGTGTGAGACATTTAGCCTACTTCAGAATTCCAAAAGTGAGGCAAAATGACGGCAGATAGAAGCGAAAGCTGAAGGGACAACAACAGACAGAGTGCTTAGCGAACATTGGCCGTTTGCTCACTGCATTTCATCAACTAAGGTGTTTTTTCTTGATTCCTTTGGCATCTAAAAAGTTTCAGAAGTGATAAATCTGGCTGTAATTTTTTTAAATCGCCCATGGTTCCCAAGTGGGTTTTTACATACAAAATGAAAACGCATCTGAAGAAAAATTTACAGCCAGATTTATCACTTCTGAGAATTTTTAGATACCAAAGGAATCAAGAAAAAACACAAATAATGCCTCGCTTGATGAAATGCAGTGAGCAAACGCGATAATTCCCAATATTTTCAATTCCGATATCTGCACGGCCAATGTTTACCAAGCACTTTAGCTGCTGTTGTCCCTTCAGTTCTCGCTTCTCTTTACCTTCATTTCGCTTCACTTTTGGAATTCTAAAGTTGGGTCCATGTCTCTCACACTTACCCCGACTCCCACAATTTTTTTCAGCGCATAAATTCAACATTTTGGCAGTTTTTAACAGGTAGGAAAGTACGCGTTTCTAGCATTAATAACATATACCGGAAGTGACGGATGTCCTCCAGATGGATTTAGTGGCTCCGTGCGTCGAGCCCTCTGACCCAGTGACCTTTCGTGCAACCCCCCCTACTTCAGGTCAGAGTTACCGAATAGAAACTAGGATCAAGGATGATAGCTTTGTGTTCAGTTTTAGCAATATTTAATTGGCGGAAATTTCCAAAGAAGTCTGAAGAAGGGTCTTGACCCTAACTTCACCCATTCCTTCTATCCAGAGATGCTGCCAGATACTCCAGCATTTTGTGTCTATTTTCTGCTTAGCTACTAAACATCATGCTCAGACAGGATGTGATCAAAAGAGTTAGTAATGAATTAGAGTTGGGTGCGGCCATGTAGACATTGCGTATGCAGATGATGACATTGAGGGGCAGCACATAGAATTGTGCCAGCAAAAGATCACCGGATATTGATTCTATGATTATGAATCAACCAACAAGAATGGAACTAAGCATATACAGTCCAACTCCTCAGACACCAGGAGGGTAGCAGTACCAAGCGCTAGATATAAAACAAGAAAGATAAGGAGAGAAAGGTTAACATTAGTAGCTAAAATAGAAACCAAATGGAGAAGACACAAAGACCTGCAGATTCTAGTTTACAAAAATGACAAAGCGTTGAAATTCACATCTCTTCTATCCTTATCTCTTCCATCTTCATCTTTGGCCTTCGTCTAACCATATACTTATAAAAACCCTCCTCACCTGTATCCATCTATCACTTGCCAGGCTTTGTCCTGCCCCCACCTCTCTTCCAGCTTTCATCCCCCCCCCCCCCCCCCCCACCCATCACAATCAGTTTGAAGCAGGGTCCCAACCCGAAACATCACCTATCCATGTTCTCCAAAAATGCAGCCCGATCCACTGAGTTACTCCAGTACTCAATCCTTTTTTATGTAAGAAGGAACTGCTGATACTGGTTTACACCAAAGATAAGACACAAAACGATAAATCACCAAAAGGAGAAACTCTACGGGAGCAGTCGAGAGAATGGAAGTGAGAATATTAACAGGTGAGTGTTGATAAGACACAAGGGGAGATAATAGAGAATCTTTGTTGTTGGGGCAGTGAGAACCTTAAAAGGAAAGATATCTAAAAAGCTGACGGACGGGAGGGTAGGAGAAGACAGAGAAAAGGGAGATCAAGGAGCTGCCTTGCATTAGAGAAAAGAAGCTTGACATGATCTCTGTGTCCCAGGAAGATCTGTTTGACAGGCTGGAACAGTGGTGTATGTACTTTACATGACCCAGCCAAATCTAGCAGTAAACTGCTAAACTAGTTGTGCACCATATACCAGTTGTGCACTATATACGTTCACGTTTGCATTCCCTGGATGCAAGGATTCGAAGGTGACAGCCATACACAGTGAACAGCCAGGGTGCCAGCAACTGCTGTAATAAGGACCAGGAATTCCTCACCATACAACTACTAAGACTTTCTTGGTTTAGTCACTTCAAGTCAAGTCAAGTCAAGTCATCACTTGTATTTATTTATTTTTATTTATTCTCGTTGGCCAAAGTGCTTTACATTGGTATAAGAATAGTATAACAAACAACAGTGGTTCATAGATTAAATACAAATATCACTACATACATATAGCCCTCGCTCAGAGGACGTCAAGAAAGGCTTGGGAGTAGAGATGAGTTTTAAGTCTCGACTTAAAGGAGTCGATGGAGGGGGCAGTTCTGATGGGAAGAGGGATGCTGTTCCACAGTCTAGGAGCTGCAACCGCAAAGGCGCGGTCGCCCCTGAGCTTATGCCTAGACCGCGGGATGTTCAGTAACCCCAAGCCGGCCGATCTGAGGGACCTGGAGGTGGTGCGGTGGGTAAGCAGACTTTTGATGTAGGTGGGGGCAGCAAGCCCATTGAGGGCTTTGTAGACATAAAAGAGGATCTTGACATTTATTCAGAACCGCACAGGGAGCCAGTGTAGAGAGACCAGGATCGGGGTGATGTGGTCCCCTTTTCGGGTGCCCATCAGGGGTCTCGCAGCGGCCCTTTGGACCAGTTGCAGGCGGGACAGGGAAGATTGGCTGATGCCAGTGTAGAGGGAGTTGCAGTAATCTAGGCGGGAGGAGATAAATGTGTGGATGATCTTTTCGAGGTAATCAAACTGGAGGAATTGTTTTATTTTAGCTATCGTCCGAAGCTGAAAGAAGCTAGCTTTTACCACGGCATTGACTTGTTTGTCAAATTTCAGTGCTAAGTTAAATATCACGTTGACGTGAGGTTTGAGTAGTGGGGTAAGGCTTCCAAGGCTGCCTGCTATCATTTTGATTGAGTCCGAGGGGCCGAGAAGGATGACCTCAGACTTACTCTCGTTTAGTTGGAGGAAGTTCTGGGCCATCCAACACTTTATATCCTCGAGGCAGTGGATAAGGCTAAGCAGATTTGATCGGTTGTTGGGGCTTCAGGGGAAGATAGAGTTGTGTATCGTCTGCGTAGCAATGGAAGGAAATGCCGTGGGACTTGGCCTAAGGGGAGCATATACAGGGAGAAGAGAATGGGGCCAAGGATGGGGAGCAGAAATAGTTGCCTATGTTAGTAGAGAAACTCCTACATTTGAGGTAGGAGATGAATGGGCTCAGGGCAGTGCTATCAATACCAACCCCGTACCGGAGACGGTCAATTAGGATGGTATGGTCCATTGTATCAAATGCTGCGCTGAGGTCGAGATGGAGCAGGATTGCACAGTCGCTGGAGTCAACGGTGAGCAGTAGGTCATTATGTACCTTCAACAAGGCATACTCTGTGCTGTGGTGGGCCCTGAAACCTGATTGGAAAGTTTACAAGATAGTATTTTGGTGAAGGTAAGGCATAAGTTGACTTAAAAATTACCTTTTCAAGCGCTTTTGAAAGGAAAGGCAGTTTAGAAATGGGTCTGTAGTTGCTTGGCAAGGTGAGGTCGAGGTTAGGTTTTTTCAGGAGGGGCTGGACCACCGCATGCTTGAAGCAGGTAGGTACAGTGCCAGTGGCCAGAGAACTGTTAAAGATGGCGATGATGCTGGGATCGGCTATTGTAATGACATCCTTTAGAAGGGCAGAGGGGACAGTGTCGAGGGGGCAGGCGGTAGGTTTCATGGTGGTAGGTTTCATCAGTTTTACAAGGGAGGGTAGAGTAACGGGTTGGAAACAATCTAATTTTGAAGAACAGACCAATGAGACAGCCAGGTCACAGGTGGGAGGGGAAATATTCGTTCTGATGTTCTTTACTTTGCTGGTGAAAAATGTAGTAAATTCCTCGCACTTAGCAGGGGACCCAGTTAAGCTGGTGCTGGGGGCAGGACAAATGATGGAGGTGATGGTGCTAAAAAGGACCTTGGAGTTATGAGCGTTTTTGGAGATAAGGGTGGAAAAGTATTTTGTTCTTGCAGATTTTACTGCTTCCTGGTATTTGTGAAGATTGTTTTTCAAGAGTTCAAAGGAAAGTTGAAGCTTATCAGATTTGTACTTCCGTTCTGATTTTCTGCATTCTCTTCTTAGGGCTCTGGTGGTGTCATTGAGCCACGGCCAGCCTTTAGGCTTAGGCTTTTTCATTTTAAGAGGAGCAACAGAATCCAGAATGGAAGAGCAAGTAGTATTGAATAGAGAAATGAGGTCGTCGGTGCTGAGATGGAGGGAAGACGCCTCAATAGTGCAGATGTCGGGGACGGCTATGAGCGCCTCAGAGAACTTACTGGCCGTCGTGGAGTTAACGTAGCGGGAGTAGCGAGCAGGGAGATGGGATTTTGAGGGAGAGAAAGGCAGAGATATAATAATATAATAGCACTATGATCAGACAGGCAGGCATCAATAATATCTGTGTTACATCTGGTTTAGGACACCAAAGTTCCCCACCCACTGGAGGCGAGAAATGTCCAGGACAAATAAGGGCCAGCAACAGATGACGGCAGGCAGGGTCACGTCCTGGTCGACCAACTATTGGCGAGGAAAGATGTGATCTCAAGAGGGATACTTTGTTGTGAACTATGGAACTTGATAAATGACTAGGGTGGAGCAAGAGGGAGGGCAGTGTTTGTAAAAGTTACTTAACATTGGAGATCCCTTAGGCCTTGGCAGATCGAGCCCAAACATTCAGCGAAACGGGCCGCCTGGTATTGTAGCAACCATCGTACAGGTTATATACTTCAATATTGACACTCTCCTCAACTTTTTATTTTTGGAAACAGCTGATTGAATGTGGTTAATCTTTCCAAATTAGTTCACAGCAAGCAAAACCTGACACAAAGGTCAAAGACATCTAACGAACATAATAGAGGAAGAAGCTTGGTTGCAGAAATTTGGGGACCATATTCCGTTACTTATGCTTTGAGCTACTGAAGCCACCACTGTTACTATTGGAGTAACTAAAATTGGGAGTTCAAGAAAAAAATTAGCGAAAACCAAAATTTCAGAGGATTATAGATAGCGAGAGGTAATGTTAAGGAAGGTTTTAAAGATGAGAATACACATTTTTCAATGATTCGCATTGAGGTGAGAACTGTATTTTCTATAGAGACAATCAGCGTAAACCATAAGTTGTCGATCAGAACACACACACACACACTCGCGCAATTAAAATAATTATAAATATAGAACTGACATTTAAACAGGAATACATTTGTGCTCTTTAGCAAGATTGCAATGAAGCTTCGGGGTTTGGTCGTTAATCTGGACACTCAGGTGTAACATAATGTATGCCAGGCTTTTAGTAAAATGGCAATCAAGCAACATTGAAAAAGGGCACAGTGAAAAAAATATGTTTTACTCTCCTCCCAAAGACATTGAGCGAAAGGTCACTGATTCATCAGATTAGTGTTGAGCCAACAATTATGTTCACACCCGAGGACAACACACATGTTGGTGCAGGTGTTTAGATCCTTTAAGTGTAGTAGTATATCAATAACAAAGAGACATTTTGCAATGGAGCTCATGAATGAATCCCAACATTGTCAGGGCTCGAAATTAGCAGTTGCCCGGTTGCCAATGGCAACCCACAGCCCCTCCGGGCAACCTAAAAGCCATGCCATTTTGCCCGGCTTGGCAACCACCTATCATTTAATTCTGAGCGGGCCCCCTCTCTATCTTTCTCTCTCTCTCTGTCACACTCCGCCCGCTATCCGTGTCCATGTCTCGAGTCTCCGCCCGCTGCCCTTGTCTCGGGTCTCTGCCCACTCCTCGTTCGCCGGCACGGCCGGCCGCCTTACACATGCGCACAACCACGGCCAGCACCAAAGATCCTATAGCGAGGATCTTTTGCCAGCACATCATCGGCCGTGGTTGTGCGAATGTGCCGCCCTGCACATGCCCACGCCCACTGCCACTGCAACTGGTCGGCGTCGGCCACTTTCTCCCTCCCTTTGCTTGCTGGCTGCCATTGCTGTCCACTCGCCGCGACTGCTGAAAACCAACGCAGAATCACTCCCTGGAGCTGGAGTAACTCCTGCTTCTTGGTTTCCTGGTCCTCCAAAAATATTCGAAATGGAATCTAAACAGAATTTAAACACCACCACCAAACTCTGAAAAATAACAACCTATTGCATTTTATCTGTTTATTTATTGTGCATATATATATGGTCTATGGACACAGTGAACTTTTATCTCCTGTTCTGTATTATGTTTACATATTCTGTTGTGCTGCAGCAAGCAAGAATTTCATTGTCCTATTTCGTTGTCTCTTAATTGAGACAATGACAATAAATTGAATCCAATCCAATGACATTAAAACTCTCTTGACTTGACTTAGACTTAAACAAAAAAGGGTTCTTGAGGAAAAAAAGAGCTACTTTAAATTTAATTGCTTCTGGTTGGGTACCTATAGTAGGGTGAAGACTATTCCATGCTTTAATAGTGCTTCCATGGAGCAGCCAGCATCTCATCTCTGGATAGAAGAAATTGGGTTACGTTTCGGGTAGAGACCCTTCTTTAGATTTCCTCTGGTTTTAGTGTTTTAGTTTAATTTAAACATACAGCGTGGAAACTCGACCCACCGAGTCCACGCTGACCACCAATCACCCGTACACTAGTTCTATCCCACACATTAGCGACGTAAGTCAAGAGTGTTTTATTCTCTCATGCCCCAAGGAAATCCTTACTTGCAGCAGCACAACAGAATATGTAAACATAGTACTCTGTAAACAATGTTATAAACGAGAAAACAAAACGGTGTATATATATGTATGAATATATAACTATACACACACACACACACAATTTCCCTCCTGGGATTAATAAAGTTCTATCGTATAGTATTGTGTGTGTAGGAAGGAACTGCAGATGCTGGTTTAAACTGAAGATAGACACAAAAAGCTGGAGTAACTCAACAGGTCAGACAGAATCTCTGGACAAAAGGATAATATTACGTTTTGGGTTGGGTCTGAAAAAGGTTCCTGCACACCTTTGGAATGTGGAAGGGAACAAGAGCACCCAGAGAAAACCCATGCAATCAAAGTTAAGCAAATTCCATACAGACAGCACCCATGTTCAGAATCAATTCCGGGTCCCTGGCAATTTTAGGCAGCAACTTTATGGCCAATGCACTGTCCCATAGTCTTGAACTGAATTAAAAATACAATAGCTGTAAAGGGGGACATAGCATCGCTTAGAGATTTAAGACTGAAAATGGATAGTTTCTTTTTTTTTTAGTAACCAAAGTTATCAACGTATAATTTTTTGTGTGTTAGAAAATAAAATATAGTGGCACAGCTTGTTAGACTTGCTGCCTCACACGCCAGAGATCTGTGTTCGATCCTTTCCTCGGGCACTGTCTGTGTTGAATTTGCACATTCTCCCTGCAAGCGTGGAGGTTTCCTCCCACATCCCAAAGACGCATTGGCTTTGTAGGTTAACTTGTCTCTGTAAAATTGCCCCGAATGTGTAGGGAGTGGGTGAGGAAAGTGGGATAACAGAACTTGTGTGAATGGGGAGACAAAAATGCTGGAGAAACTCAGCGGGTGAGGCAGGAGCTATGTAGCAAAGAAAATAGGCGATGTTTTGGGTCGAGACCCCTCTTCAAACTGATGTGAGGGTGCAGGGGGTGGGAAGAAGAAAGGAAGA
Source organism: Amblyraja radiata (assembly GCF_010909765.2). Taxonomy (NCBI): domain Eukaryota; kingdom Metazoa; phylum Chordata; class Chondrichthyes; order Rajiformes; family Rajidae; genus Amblyraja; species Amblyraja radiata. Next base: position 51,696,583 of record NC_045968.1, read on the forward strand.
GGTGGAGACAGTGGGCTGAGGGAGAGCTGGGAAGCGGAAGAGAAAGCAGGGACTACCTGAAATTGGAGGTCAATTTTCATACCGCTGGGGTGTAAACTGCCCAAGCAAAATATGAGGTGCTGCTGCTCCTCCAATATACGGTGGGCCTCACTCTGGCCATGGAGGAGGCCCAGGACAGAAAAGTCAGATTCGGAATGGGAGGGGGAGTAGAAGTGCTAAGCCACCAGGAGATCAGGTTGGTTATTGCGAACCGAGCGGAGGTATTGGGCAAAGTGATCGCCAAGCCTATGCTTGGTCTCACCGATGTAGAGCAGCTGACACCTAGAGCAGCGGATGCAATAGATGAGGTTGGAGGAAGTGCACATGAACCTCTGCCGCACCTGGAAAGACTGTGTGGGTCCTTGAATGGAGTGAAGGGAGGAGGTAAAGCGACAAGTGTAGCATTTCCTGCGGTTGCAAGGGAAAGTGCCAGGAGAGGGGGTGGTTTGGGTGGGAAGGGACGAATTGACCAGGGAGTTACGGAAGGAGAGGTCTCTGCGGAAAGCCGACAGGGGAGGAGATGGGAAGATGTGGCCAGTGGTGGGATTCGGTTGGTAGACAAAGCTGGAGAAAATCAGCGGGTGAGGCAGCATCTATGGAGTGAAGGAATAGGTGACGTTTCGTGTCGAGACCCTTCTTCAGATTGATGTCGGGTCGGGGGGGGGGGGTGTCGGGAAAAAGAAAGGAAGAGGCAGAGACAGTAGGCTGTGGGAGAGCTGGGAATGGGAGGGGAAGAAGGGAGAAAGCAAGGACTACCTGAAATTGGAGAAGGCAATGTTCATACCACTGGGGTGTCAACTACCCAAGCAAAATATGAGGTGCTGTTCCTCCAATTTGCGGTGGGCCTCACTCTGGCCATGGAGGAGGCACAGGAGGGAGAGTTGAAGTGCTGAGCCACCGGGAGATCTGGTTGGTTATTGCGAACTGAGTGTAGGTGTTGTGCGAAGCGATCGCTAAGCCTGCACTTGGTCTCACTGAGGTTGATCATAGCTGAATAATCCAACTAGAATTTTGTTTGGAAGTGGAAATAAATAATAGAAATTGCATTCATTGCAACGTGTTTGTATTGTATTGTAATTTTGCTGCATGTCATTGTGGTATATATCATGTCTTGATTGGTGAATATGTTTAGTTTGTGACTTTATTTGAAGCAGAAATAATACGTGAATGCTTCATTGAGCATAATTCCGACTGGTAACTATGCACTTCGTCCGAGCACATTATCGCACGTGTCATGCAAACCGTCTTAAATGACCACCTAAACTGTCATTTGGCAACTTAAAAAGCTGCCTAGGTTGTCCGGCTGGCAACAGGGAAAAAAGTTAAGTGAGAGCCCTGATTGTAGTTCACTCAATATCACAATAACATTGTATTAAACTTAAAATGACTTGCCAATCACTTTTTTTTTGTATTTACTTTTTGCTATTTCTTTGCTGTATTTCCTGCACACCCCCTGGACAAAAATGATAACGTCAGTCCTGTATTGCATTTATTCAGGGAAAGGGCCGCAAGGCCACTCAGTAGTCATTTAAAATGTGCATATTATGCAGAAGAGAGCCTACATTGCAATGTGGAAAAATGTTATTGAAGTATACAGTATATGTGGGTGGAATAAATTATCTGTGACACTGTAAAGTGATTGTATAATGTAGGCCGATGGGAAGAAGTGCATGAAGCTGATCAAAGGTAAGCTAAATGGGCTTATTCAGTTTATCAACTATTTCCTGTAGCACCACCTGCAATCATCTGTGGTTTCCTGGCTAACAGATTTGTGAACCGATGCCTAATCATATGCCAGCGTATTCTTTTTGTCAACTACCAGCCCTTGTGCTAAAGTAGTTCTGGGCATATTTGTTCTTGAATTGCGTGGGTGGTATCTCTAATGTGTGTGTTCTGGGAATAATGAGAGTGAACCTGAATCTAGCTTACTCAAAATGGTGAGTGACCTGTGTGCCTTCAGTTGTAAACTTCATAACACTGTCTTACACATTAAGGTTACCCACTGAAATACCAATTAAAGCAATGATATTCAGAAGTTGCTCCTGAAATTTGAGCAAATGTTGTTTTGCAAAACATGCTCATTTATGCACCAAGATTAGTTTTGATTTGGGTGCTAAAAATAATCAGTGCTATAATAATTAAACCTTCCTCCTTCCCATAGACTTGAAATAAATGTGTGAAGTAAATGAATACGTTCTTCATGACTTTTCATCAATGTGATCTTTGTCTGCATTTTCTGCCCAAATTGCTGACTGCACAATGTGTTGTGCTTATGAATCAGAAATTAGAAATATCATTTGCATTCCTCCTGACTGCAACAGCTCTTGGGAGTTTGTGCAGTACTACTGTGACTGGATGAACTTATTTTAAATAGAAAGGTTCAATTTGCTGGCTCTGGACCAGCAAAGCATTGCAGTGGGTCCATTACATACAATATTATTCACTTTCACTCCTACTGTGCTTGTGGTATGATATTTCTGCTGGTAACTTGACCAAGAACTAATTAAACATGCCTCAAAACTCTGGGAAAAGCATTCAGGCAAAGCTGTCTGAGATTTAAATGTACAGTGACCATCTGGTGTATCAGCAGGTCTTTGTCTGCTTTGTACTTCCCCTTATTGCGTTTTGAACCCAGAAGAATAGCTGTGTGGCAAAATGGGAAATTCTACAAGTAAACATTTCCTTGCCTACCACAGTGGACAACCTATGACATCACAAGGACAATTTGAAGAAGGGTCTCGACCCGAAATGTCACCCATTATTTCTCTCCAGAGATGCTGCCTATCCTTAAGGGGTTGGACAGGCTAGATGCAGGAAGATTGTTCCCGATGTTGGGGAAGTCCAGGACAAGGGGTCACAGTTTAAGGATAAGGGGGAAATCCTTTAGGACCGAGATGAGAAAAACATTTTTCACACAGAGAGTGGTAAACTCTCTGGAACTCTCTGCCACAGAAGGTAGTTGAGGCCAGTTCATTGGTTATATTTAAGAAGGAGTTAGATGTGGCCCTTGTGGCTAAAGGGATCAGGGGGTATGGAGAGAAGGCAGGTACAGGATACTGAGTTGGATGATCAGCCATGATCATATTGAATTGCGGTGCAGGCTCGAAGGGCCGAATGGCCTACTCCTGCACCTATTTTCTATGTTTCTCTGTTTCTATGTATCCTGCTGAGTTACTCCAGCATTTTGTGTCAACCCGCATCTGTAGTTCCTTCCTACATTTAATCAAATCTGTAGATCCAATTCTGAGCCGAAACACTCGGACCTGATAATAGTGACAAGATGTGCAATCTAACACAAGCCAATGGATTGTATTTTCTTCAAATAGTTATTTCTATAAATTCTGATGACACATGTTAATGTTGTGAGCAAATGTTGATGAAGGGTGAACTGGGCGTGATTACAAGAGAAGCCAGAGAGAAGTTTAGTGAAAGAACATGCGCAGTGGATTTTTTAAAACTGGAATCATTTAAATACTGATTAATAATGAGGCTTGAATTGCTTATTTATACAGATTGTTCCAACAAAACACATTATCCTGCGAAATGTTTAAGGAGGAACTGCAGATGCTGGAAAATCGAAGGTAGACTAAAATGCTGGAGAAACTCAGCGGGTGAGGCAGCATCTATGGAGCAATAGATGCTGCCTTATCCTGCAAAATGGTTGGTTTCTTTGATATAACAAATATGTACAAATTAGAAGCCTGTCATCCATTTTATTCTTATGCTATCTTTGCTTGGACTTTTAGAATATTCTCAAAAATGAAGGTATCCATTTGGGTCCACTTTCATTATCTATGGACATTTGCAAGTGATTTGCAGGCAATAAAGTTCGTTACTCTTGTTATTTGGAAACATGGGGGGGGGGGGGGTTCGCACAAGGTCCAAAGAACAGTATTGAGATAAATGTCACGATAATTACGTTTCAAATCTAAAAATATTTAATGAAGCATGTAAAATCAAGTATTGTAAGTGGAATATTTGACTGATTCTGCTGAGTTACATACCATGAATGCACATTTAAAATGCTGTGTAAAATGTAGTTGGCATATAAAGGCAACTAGTGTTTCAGTGGCTCATGACAAAGTTGAGATTTCTATTATACAATTCAAGCTTGGCGAAATCTGCAGAATCTTTGTGGCCATTGATCCAGCTGATCAATGTTTCTTTAAAAAGAAAAACGCTGCTGTGATACTTTAATTTAAATCTATGTAAACAAATTCATCTGCCTAAACAAATTCACGGTATCAAGGGATATGGGGAGAAAGCAGGAACGGGGTACTGATTTTGGATGATCAGCCATGATCTTAATGAATGGCGGTGCTGGCTCGAAGGGACAAATGGCCTACTCCTGCACCTATTTTTCTGTTTCTAACCATCAACATAGGAGCACCTCAAGGGTGTGTGCTCAGTCCCCAATTTCAGTATAGAGACTCCCAACTCTCTCTATACCTATATAAAGGCACTCCCCAACTTAATTAATAGGCAACTTACATAAACGCGCACCTACTGATGCCCCCGTAGTCTCTGTATCGGAACTCCCTCATGGTCTCCCTGTGGAATAGTAAATTTACACTTCCGCTTCCGACTTTCGTAACATCTGACTTACACAAGGGGCCGCAGGACGTGACCCTTACAGAAGTCGGGGAACATCTGTACCAAAGCCAGACACAGCTTCAACGCCGTATTTAAATTTGCCGTGTACCACCATTGCTGGATGAATAACAGGTAACGATGAGTCAGAGTACTGGAGGGGGATTGAAAATCTGATGAAATGCTGCCAGAACAACAAACTTGCTCTTAACAATAGCATGATGAAGCAGCAGATTATTGACTTCAGGAGGGTAAAACTGGGGATCCATGAACCTGTATTCATTGATGAATTAGCAGTGGAAAGAGTAAACAGCTTCACGTTCTAGGCATGCACATCTCTGAAGATCTGTCCTGGACGCAACCATAAGGAAAGCTCATCAACGCCTCTACCTCCTTAGAAGAGTGAGGAGATTTAGCATGCCGACAAATGCTCTTTTGAAAATTGACATGTATACGGTGGAGAGCATCGCGGCCTGGCTCGGCAACTCAAATGCCCAGGATCGATGGACATGACGGAGAGTGGTAGATACTGCTCAGTGCATCACAGGTATTATCCTCAGCATCAATGCGATCTGTGGGAGTTGCAACCTCAAAAAAGTTGCCAGAATCAAAGACAAACTCCACCTTGGCCACACTCTCATTTTACTACCACCATCAGCAATGTGGTACATGAGTCTGAAAACTGTGAGTGGCAGATTCAACAGCTTCTTCCAGCAACCATAGGACTCTGGAACACTGCACAACACTAACCTCACTGACTACAAACTTCAATGGATTTTGTCTTAGGTTGCACTAGAGACTTCAGTTTTTAGCACAATTATGGATATTTGGTATTCAAGTGATTTATGTATTGTATTTTTGATTATTATATATTTATTCATATGTAATTGCATTAATGGGTCAGTTAATCTGCAATGGGCAAGAATGTTGTTGTTCTATTGGAGGTATATATGACAATTAAACAGTCTTGATCTCCTTGACTCTTGGACTATAGCAGTGTACTCAAGGACAACGAATTAAGAGCACAAAGGAAGGATATTTGGTATCCCTATATTAAGATGGATTTTAAAAGTGAAATAGCAGTTGCAGTATGATTGGCTTTATCATGCAGTATGATTTTGCACAGATATGTCTTCATAAATATCAAAAGTCTTTCTCATAAATAATCGATGTCAGCTGCACAGTATATGGTTGAATTGTGCGGCATCATCCCAAGAGGATGCTGTTAGTATAGATAATTGGGTGATTTTGTATTATGGTGGTGGGTTTGTTTCGATATTGTTTTGTATTGTATATCTTGCAATAATTGATTAAATTTAATTTTGCAAAATAAAAAGGATGCTGTCCTTGTCCTCTTGCAAGCTGCTGCCTGACCTGCCGTGCATCCCAGTTCCCTGCTGTTAGAATGGAAACGGGTTTCTGCAATTGTCAAAGTCATTGCTGGATTACAAAAGTTGTAGAGTTCCTGGAGGAAAGATGACATTATTTCTCATACTAGAGCTTTTTGCTTTCTTATCTCTGGTAATAATGTTGCAACTGTTTCTCTCTCTCCAAAGAAACTGTCTAGCCTACCAACTTTTGTTCTCTGTTTTACGGTTTCAGCATTGTTTGTGTTTCTCTCTCCTCTCTACTTCCACTCCGCACTCAGATTTAAAGTCCTGTCCCACGGTACGAGTTCATTCCAAGAGCTCTCCCGAGTTTGCCCTGATTCGAACTCGGAGATTTACGGTAATGGCCACTCGTCGGTACTCGGGGCTCTCGTGGACATTTTTCAACATGTTGAAAAATCTTCACGAGTCTTCCTGTGCTTACCTGCCGTTAGCGAGTCTTCCCGAGTACCTGCTGTTAGCATTACGAGCCGCTAAGATACGTCCCCGAGCTCCGACGTACCTACGTTCATTCTCTGTGCTTACCACGAGTTTGATTTTTTTTAAACTCGGGAGAGCTGTTGGAATGAACTCGTACCGTGGGACAGGGCTATAAGTGCTCTTATCAAATTGTTACCCTTTCTCAGCTACCCGATAGCCTCACCAACCATTTGCTCTCCCCGCCTCTCCCCTTTCTCTAAGACTTATAGCATGCTTGCTTTCAACATTATCCCAATTATGGCAAAAAGTCATCAACCTAAAATGAACTTTTGTTTTCCCCGCACATTGCCTGTCCGGCTTTTTCCAGCATTTTCTGTCTCTAGTTAGGATTCATTGTACCTGTAGTTTATGTTTTAAGCATCATTTGTCGGACTAAGGACACAATAGGAACCTCAAAGACACAAACCACTAAATATTAACAATTCACAAAATGTGACAAATATGAACAAAACGTGACAAAGCAATATTATACCAAATTTGGAGACTCGTTGAGCCCATTGTCTGTGGCATGTTCTACTTTGTCAGGAGATCAAATAGCATCAGAACAGGTTAAAGCACAACACTGGGCTCACCAGCTGTTGATAACGGAGTCAGAAACTGTTGTCTCTGCGAAAAATTTGGCTGCCCATCCCAAGTTGCAGCAGAGTTATCAGGCCACGTGCCAAACAATATGATACTCTTGGCAACGGGATCATGCGTCACTGCCAACAAATAGGAGCTCGGAATTGGTGTTAACTTTATCCAGCCTGCATTAAGTATTACTGTAGAATTCTTCATCCAGGTGTGATAGAACCCCCTTCCCCAGTACTTAAAATGGTTTCCCGATGATTCAGTGGCTAAATGACCAGATTACTAACTTAGTAAATTGCTGTAAACTACAAAGCAGCAGCCTATAATCTGTAAAGTATAATTCTATATGTCCTTTTCCCAGGTGCCTTGATCATAATTGACCTGTCCCACTAGCAGGACAGACCAACCATAGAGGTCAAGAGAGTAGCTTGAAACCCAGCGGCCGTGCAAACCTTCAATACTTGGCTTCCGATCCTGTGATGTGTCATGGCATCAGATTATACACTGGCAAGGAGATTTCTCCTAAATGATCATCCTCTGTCAACTAATGAATCAGTGGTCTTCCAAAAAGGAACTGCAGATGCTGGTTTATACAAAAGATAGACATAATATGCTGGAGTAATTCAGCAGCTCAGGTGGCATCACTGGATAATATGGATTGGGTGACATTTCGGGTTGGGACCCTTCTTCAGACCGAGTGGGTGATGTGGGAAAGAACTGGAGGCAAGAATAGACCAGGACAAATCAGGGCTGGCAAAAGATGACTTGAGGTTTATTGTCATGTGTCCCAGATAGGACAATGAAATTCTTGCTTTGCTTCAGCACAGCAGAATATAGTAGGCATGAATACAGAACAGATCAGTGTGTCCATATACCATTATATAAATATACACATACATGAATAAATAAACAGATAATGGTCTATTAATGTTCAGAGTTTTGTTTCAATTGAGTTTAATAGCCTGATGGCTGTGGGGAAGTAGCTATACCTGAACCTGGACGTTGCAGTTCTTCAGACTCCTGTACCTTCTACCTGAAGGTAGCGGGGAGATGAGCGTGTGGCCAGGATGGTGTGGGTCCTTGATGATGCTGCCAGCCTTTTTGAGGCAGCGACTGCGATAGATCCCCTCGATGGTAAGGTCAGAGCCGATGATGGACTGGGCAGTGTTTACTACTTTCTGTAGTCTTTTCCACTCCTGGGAGCTCAAGTTGCCGAACCACGCCATGATGCAACCGGTCAGCATGCTCTCTACTGTGCACCTGTAGAAGTGAGAGAGTCCTCCTTGGCAAACCGACTCTCCGTAATCTTCTCAGGAAGTAGAGGCGCTGATGTGCTTTCTTTATAATTTCCTAGATAAGTCAATTGTTGACTAGCAAAGGTGTGATGTAACAAGAGATAAATTTTTGCAAACCATGAAACCAACGTTCATACCGCTGGGTCGTAAGCTACCCACACAAAATTTGAGGTGCTGTTCCTCCAATTGGGTGTTCCTCACTCTGGCAATGGAGGAGACCCTGGACCGAAAGGTCAGTATGGAAATGGAAAGGGGGGTTAAAATGGTTGTCAACCGGGAGATCCCGTAGGCATCAGCGGACCTGTCCAAGAAACGGTCGCCGGGTCTCATAGAATGAAGATTGCAAAAAGCGGTGAACACTGCGAGTTACAATACGAGTACGGACCGCACAACTATCAAAGGGATCTACAGGAGTCGCTGTCTCAAATAGGCAACCAGCAACTTCAGGGATGCACAACACCCTGGCCACACTCACATTTCACTCGTGCATCAGGAAGAGGAAAATAGGGGAGCGTGAAAATTATCCCGGTTCAGGAGCAGCTTCTTCCCTACAACCAGCAGGCTGTTAAACACTACAACCTCCAAATAGGCTCTGAACTTCATAGACCTGGGGGTTTTGCTTTAGTATTTGCATCATTTGTGTGTGAGTGTGCATGTAAAAAAAAAAAAACTTTTTTGTTGATAGAACGTTTTAAATATAAATACTGATTTATTTTGTCGTTGTATATTATGTTGTTTACAGAACACTACATTTACATATCTGTTGTGCTGCTGCAAGTAAGAATGTCATTGTTTCATTTCGGGACATATGACAATAAAACACTCCTGACAAGCAAAGCTTCAGTAAGGCCTTAAAATGATACTTCAAATCTTATCTTGTGTGCATTCAAGAAGTATTGTTATTAGTACATTGTTGGTTGTTGACTGCATCAAAGTCAGAACTGCGTGTTCAGATTCAGTATGGGAGGACATCCAAGAAATCATTCTTAAAGGTTTTAATGAAGATGGTTCAAATTTGCTCACTAGACTTGAAAGAAATACATGTTTTGCAGAGACTCCACATGATTCCTGTATAACAAGTCACAATGTCAAATTCTAAGGCTGATCAGCAACCTTTCAATTTGTTTGGTCCACACTAAATGTGACATTCACAAATAAACACAGCATTTAGCATAAAATCAAGGTGCTGGAGAAACAGCAGGGCAGGCAGCATATGTGCAGGGACAGGGCAAGTGACATTTTCCAGTGGGAGCCTTGTTCAGACAGATGGATTAGAAGGGAGGTAGCTGGTAGAAAGAGGCAAGAGTAAGGGGTGGAGCAAGAGTTGGCAAGAGAGGGGTGGATTTAGTTAGGTAGGGAAGGGTTGAATGGCAGATGAGTCAGGTGAGGAAGAGAAGAGTGGAAATAGTAACCAAGGCTCGGGGTAATGAGTGGAGAAGAGGTGTCTTCCCCACTTATCACCTTCAGCCTTGGTTACTATCTCCAGCCTTCTCACCCCTGCCTGGCTTATCTGACAATCAACCCCTCATCACATCCATCCACTATCACACTTTAGCTCTTACCTCACTCCTATTCTCCACCTCTTTAAATTGCCTAGTTCCCCCATACTCTTTCAATCTAGATGGTCTCTACCCAAAAGGTTTTCTATCCATTTCCCTCTGCAGCTGCTGCCTGGCATGCTGAGTTTCTGTAGATCTATTTTTTTTCCATTCAAGATTCCAGCATCTGCAGTCTCTTGTGACATAATTAATAGTCTCTATAGTCCTTAAATTGAATATTGAATATTGCATATTTCTAGTACCTGTTCCTCATGTATTTAAGTTACCCTACTATAAAATTGTAATGAAAACTATTAATAATCTGTGCTCAAAGTAGGTCTTTATTTCATCTATTGTATGTGAAAACAAGTGGCCAACTCACTACAAATAGCTGGAGATAGAAAAACTATTCCTGCATAATTATTGCCCCTAGGCCAGTGACCTTTAAGGTTTTCAAAATAGTAACACAGTTTAATAAAAATACAAAAAAAAAGTATTGGTGATGCTGGTAATATGAAATAAAAAACAGAAAATACTTGAAATAATCAGGGCAGGCAGGTAGAGAATTAATTAATGTTTCAGGTTAATGACATGCATCAGAACTGGCAAATGATTCTGCTAGGATGGAGGTTTGTGGGGAGGGAACAAAAACAGGCTGACACATGATACTGGCAGGCATGTAAATACTTTAGAAGAGCCTGAGAGCTAGTTTTATCATGATAATGTCACCGTCATGATCGGAAATATTTTCGCAGCTCAAATAATTCTGCAATATTTCCAAATGTCCAAACACTACCAAGCGTGGAATTTCCGCCAATACTGACTTTGCCTTAATTTTACTATTATGACGAAGCTCCCAAGTATATACACTGTATATTGGAGAAGGGTCAAACCAAAACGTCACCTATCCATGATCTTCTGGGATGCTGCCTGACGCGCTGAGTTATTCCAGCACTTTGTGTCCTTTGGAATATAAATTGGAAACTAGCTGTATGTGACAACTGACGAGTAGAATGCATGAAATAGTGATACACATTTGAAAGTGTCAAACAAAAGGGCTGAGTGGGTAGAGGGAGATAACAGAAGCACAGTTAACCCTCCATGTGGCTTTAGCAGCCGCCTTGCTGAAACACAATGGATTTCACAGACATGAAATCATCTGACTTTTGAGCAATTCAATAAACACCCACTACTTTAATTCCTAGTTGATGAATCATTTTAATTGAACATTTCTGGTAAACACACGTAAAGCATTTTACGGCATTTGTAGCTTGTTCAATGAAGCCACTTTTCCAAGTTTCTTTTCCAACATTATCAAAATGAATATTCTCGTACATTGTCAGAAATTATTCAAAAAGGATTTAAATGAGTCACTTCTTATACTCTCAGCGTATTATTATATTAATCCGGACTGAAACCCTTTGTTTATAAACTACAGGCAAACAACTCATCAGTTAGCAATGTCAGAGGATGGTTGGAGGGGTTGCATGATCGAGAACTGCGTAGAGATGCAGATAGAGAGTGGCAAGCTCGGGTTGGACAGAATAAAAAGAGGGAGTGAGGGGGCAGAAGGATACGGTCCACTTAAACCCCCTGTGTCTATTCGTGGCATAAATCAGATTACCTTAATATTTTCTATTAAAAAAATGTTAAACTATTTTACAATAATTTCTAAAGCACAGGAGCAGCAAATAGAAAATTGACTTGTTTTAATTCATGAAACAACTTGTGGCAGTGGAGTAATTTACCTTTTAATTTTCCTCACATTGGAGGTGCGTGATTACAAAGGAGCAGCTGATCAGGATTCCAAGCTCCCCCCACCCCCCCCCCGACTGGAACAGATGCCTCCTTGTTAATAACGTGAATCATCAAAGTACTGAAATCAAATAGTTTCCAGACTACACCCACGTAGATTACATTAACTGAATGAGTGTCAAGAGTTGTTTGTAATGATTATAATCCAGGATGTTCCCAGTGAAACTGGAAGTGGGTTCCAATCCCCTTCCCTATGCTACCTGTCGTCACAGGCAACTCAGTATGTTGCCACACTCCACCCTACCACGCACTCCGCCTCTGAAATAAACCCCACACACATGCCATGAAAACTATGCAACCGTGGGCGATCTCTACACGCTATACTGCTCATGAAGCTGAATTAAATCAAACTACCAAGTGGGATGGTTTCAGGGTATAACTGAGCACCATTAATTAACTGCTCATTATGTTTATTCAAATAAGGGTGCAGCAGTGAGAAACAATTGTTGCAAAACGTTCAGTAGATCCGATAGCAGCTGTGAAGAGAGAAAATCACCGTTATACTTTTTCATCAGAATAGCATGGACTGGGTTTATTCCAAACTTTGAGCATCTGTTAAGGTGGTGAATAGGAAGGAGTGTTAAATTGGTTAGCAACCAGGAGATCTGGTAGGTTTTGGTGTTCAGTGAAACAGTCATCGAGTCTATGCTTGGTCTCAACGATATATAGGAGGCCACATTGGGAATAGCGGATGCAGGTAGATGAGGTTTGAGGAGGTGCACCAGAACATTTATCTCACCTGGAAGGACTGGTCAAGCTGTTGGAGGAAAACAGCGGGTCAGCAGCATCTGAGAGTGTTTAAGAAGGAACTGCAGATGCTGGAAAATCGAAGGTAGACAAGAATGCTGGAGAAACTCAGCGGGTGAGGCAGCATCTATGGAGCGAAGGAAATAGGCAAAGTTTCGGGCCGAAACCCTTCTTCAGACTGATGGAATTTTGGATCAAAACCCTGCACCAGGCCTCCAAATTCCAGCATCTGTGGTCCCTTGCATTTCCATTTACCCCTTCCTGCCACCGAGGCGCATGGGGATATTTTTATTTGTTAAAAGTAATTTGTAAATACAGTTCGTCATTGTTGTTGACATCACGTGGCTTTCATAATGCAGTTTGCAAGAAGCAGCTTGTCCATTCTAATTGATTTGATTACAGGTGCCAACATAGGTAAATAATATAGGGTACATATCAATTAGTGTCTGTGGTGTTATATGTTTCCAGATAGACCCTACCTGGTCTAAATTTGCAACAGCCTTTTCAGGTGAGGCAGAGGTTCACTTCAAGTACCTCCTCCAACCTCATCTACTGAATCTGCTGTTGCAGTTGTGAATTCCTAAATATCGTCGAGACCAAGCGCAGGCTCAGTGATCGTTTCACTGAATACCTCCGCTCAGTCCGTTTAAACCTACCTGATCTCACGGTTGCTAAACACTTTAACTCCTCCTCCCATTCCCTCACTGACCTTTCTGTCCTGGGCCTCCTCCATTGTCAGAGTGAGGCCCAGTGCAAATTGGAGGAACAGCACCTCATATTTCACTTGGGCAGCTTATACCTCAGCGGTATGAATATTGACTTCTCTCTCTCGCTCCTTCCCTCCCCCCTTCTCAGTTCTCCAACTGGTCTGACTGTCCTCCTTTACATTTTATTTCTGTCTGCTTTGTATTTACCTTCTCATAGCGAACAATGATCTATTCTACATTTTCCATGATCTCCATCCCCTTTGTCTCATTTTCACACCCTACACTTCCTTATCTCGGTGTCTCTCTCTCCCCTGACAGTCTGAAGAAGGGTCTCGACCCGAAACATCACCTATTCCTTCTATCCAGAGATGTTGCAATCCTGCTGAGTTACTCCAGCATTTTGTGTCTATCTTCGGTTTAAACCAGCATCTGCAGTTCCTTCCGACAACAACAGATCATCTACCATGTTAACTCAGATGTAACTAACTGATGCAAGATAGAAAAATAAATTAGTACCTCTCATGAAAAGTCTGGCTTTTGTCTCAGCGTGTAATTCAGTAGGAAAAAAAACATTAAAATTCCTTGAGATTCTTTCTCACAATGACATCAGGCCATTCAGAATAAAAGATGACTGCTTGCCTGAAGTATACAGACACTTGTGTGCACAAAGCATTCAAGCAAACTGAACTAACTGGCACTCTGCTACAAGTAGACTTGGTCATGCTCCAAATCTCAAAAGTACAAAAAAAAGTATTTTGGCTCTCATATTTTTTTCCTATGTTTGTGTTACAGTCGAGACAAAAACAACAGATAGACAGGATGTTGGTAATTAGGTTTCCTTCCAGTTATTGTAGTGGAGACCAGACAAGGCATAGTCCTCAAAATAATGCACTCACATGTTACTTTTCAATGGTCTTTGTCTCAGGCAGGATGTGCTGGAGGACTGAAAGATTACTGATGTTACATGATTGTTTAAAAAAAATGAATGAAACAATTACAGCCCAGACAGACTGACTGATTGACATTGATGGTGGGTAAATTATTAAGAAAAAAATCTGAGGGACAGCATAAATCAGCCTCAGGTTAATAAAGTATAGTAGCATGGATTAGTCACAGGAAGGATAGGGGCAGCGTATTTGATGCAATTGACACCGCAGGTGTTTTGCAATAGCATATTGATCAAGAAAGTGAAAGCTCACAACATCGAAGAAAATGGAAATGAAAACTAACAAAAATGCAGGTACTGGAATCTGAAGCAAAAAAAAACAAATCCCATGATACTCAGCCAGTCTGTGGGAAAGAAACAAATTTATATTTTGTATTATTAACTTCTCCATTATCTATTACAGCTAATAGCCTCTAATCTTGGCAGCATCCTGATAAACCTCTTTTGTACCTTCTACAAAGGAACAATATCCTACTTGTAATGGTTCAGTTCAGTTTAGTTTATTGTCACGTGTAGCGAGGTATGGCAACCAGAACTGCACAAAATACTCGAAATGTGGCAGTAGCAAAGTTTTATCAAGCTGCAACATAGCTTTCTGACTCTTATACTCAATGTCATGACCGATGATGGTGTTTATTACCAGTCTATCCACTTGTAATGTGCAGGAAAGAACTGCAGATGCTGGTTTAAATCAAAGGTAGACACAAAATGCTGGAGTAACTCAGCGGGACAGGCAGCATCACTAGAGAGAAGGAATGGGTGAAGTTTCGGGTCGAGACCCTTCTTCAGACTGATGTCAGGGGAGTGGGCGGGACAAAGATAGAATGTAGTCGGAGACAGTACTAGTGGGAGAACTGGGAAGGGGGTGGGGATGGAGAGAGAGGGAAAGCAAAGGCTATTGGAGGCTAGAGAAGTCAATGTTCATACCACTGGGGTGTAAGCTACCCAAGTGAAATATGAGGTGCTGTTCCTCCAATTTGCGCTGGGCCTCACTCTGACAATGGAGGAGGCCCAGGACAGAAAGGTCAGATTGGGAATGGGAATTAAAGTGCTGAGATGCCTCTTTCGGGGGAGCAAGGACATGGACCGCAAGATCCCTCTGCACAATGTTTTTACGGTTCGTGTCATTAACTGTATACTTTATCCTAATATTTTACCTCCCAAAGTGCAACACCTCACATATGCCCAGATCAAACTCTACTTGCCATTTCTCAGCCCATGTCTGTAACGGGGGAGGTTGCCATGTGAGGCAACAGGCAGAAGATAGGACTGTTCAGTGAGCTTTTGTAACTTAACGTGGCAACACTTGTGTACTGTCAAGGTGAGGTCTGCTATATAATTTCCTAACCCTAACCACAACTGTACCTTTGCTTCAAAGCACCAAAGGCTTTGCACCATTATAGTTGCTCAAAGTACTTGGGTTTTGTTTTTTTTACTATCACGGGCTAGTTTATACAGAACTGAAAATGTATTGCATATTTATTTTCTGTTGTTGTTTCATCAAATCTGCCAATAAGTTCTGGTTCACATCCGGTATATATAACAAATTAACACTCTTCGTTCTTAACGGTTTGCAATGTTTAGCGAGAATAAAACATAAGCAGTCACATTAAGTTTTTGTAATCCCAAATGTCTATGTTCTAAATATTTCACTGGAAATATCATCCGGGATATCAAGAATTGTAAACCTTATTTTCTTGTTAACATGAATTAGCATTGAAGATCATGGATAATGGCCAAACGGAAAGCTCCCAAGTTCCATTCGGTACAACACCATGCCGGAAGTCAGAAGTATCAGAGTTTACATTATTTTAAAAATAAACATAGTTCTTACTTCAATAGTAATTTTAGTAATTTTCCTTCTGTACACATCAGGCCCAACATAGATGCAAGCAACCAGGAGCAAAATAAATTCCTCCAAATAGAAGCAAGTGTGTGGACACGGGAAAGAACATGAGCCATTGAATGACGGTTCACCGCAAACTAGGTTTCAAGTTAATATTAGGTCAATCAATTTTGGGTTCAATCAAGTTGAAAAAGGCTGGGTTAAATAATTTTATGACATAATCCGGATGTTACTGTTATATTACTTCCTTGTAACAACTCCAATGTATTATTGTGAGAAGAATGCTAACCGTATATCTTTACTGTCTTCTGTACAATCGTTTTTTTTTTTCAGGTTGCTACACTTCATAGAAAACCTGTAGACAACTGATAAGTAACCTCTACCATAAGAAAAAGGATTTTAAGGTACCGGTAATTAGAAATCAGTAGTCTCCTGCTACTGGGAAACAAATCTCCCACTATAACCTGATTTTCCTTGATTTCATTTAACAGGAAGGGGAAACAAGGTATGCCACACAGTGGGAAACTGTAATTCTGACACTAGCCAGCAGAATTCGAGCCATGTTTACATTGCTGCATGATCTTTCTTGAGCTAAGGATAAGTGTTGCAGCCAAAACTTTGACCATTGCTGCTGTGCAACAAACTGAAGCTCCTTATCCTCGGAAGCACAGATCTTCCTTTCACCGGATGCACGTTAGTGACCAAATAGGACGGAGTGCGCTGCCTACTAAAGTTATTAAAGGGGCCTCTAATAAACAGAGGAGGAGCACATTGGTCAATGCAAGTCCAATGTTGGCTTCTTTCTTTACCAATTAGAGAGTGCTTCAGCAGATCACCCCACCCCATCCAACCCCTGCCTCTCCTCATAAGAAGACAAATGGCATCTGAATGGCACCTACTGGCAGAGCATTTTTTTTTTTAAACACTGTAAAATCATTGTACAAATGTAATCTGCTGTCAACCATCCACTTAACTCATGTTTCAATATTTTGCTTTTATTACATTGTAAACATCATAAAATTACAACAAGTTACACATGATTTACAAAGTGTATAAAGTGTGTCATTATTTCTGTACTCAACAGATTTAGCAAATCTAATGCAAATTAAAGCCATAAAGCCACACACCCCGCCATAGTTATTCATTAATTTATTCACAAAGCAAAGTTGCAAAAAAAAAATCTAAAAGATAGAAAATGTGAGAAATATTCAATCAGGTAGCGTCTCTGGAAAGTTTCATATTATATGTCTTGAGTGTTTCCATATAATTCAGATCCTCCACCAATTTTCTGCCAACTGGTGGTCAGCACCCCCTTTAATCTGGATAAAAGAGCAGCCTTGAAATCCTTCCCCCCACCCCCCCAGGATGTCACCCCGAAAATGTGGCGCCTAGGCCGGATGACACGCCCAATCTCAACCTCATTGGGACTTCCGCGCCAATCAGCGAGATAAATTTGCCCCCCCGTGGTCAGGGTTATGGAACTCCGGCCCGGTTGGAGCCGGTAGATCCGTTCCCATATCCAACTACCATGGCCGATCAGTGGGACGAATTTGCCGACTGCGGCTGAGGATTTAGAACTCCAGCACTGCTGGAGCCGGTGGATCAGTTCCATTAGCCAACTTCCATGGCCCAGTTTGCGGCCTACTATCTCGGCCCCCAAAGGCCCTTCTGCTGGTCCAGCAAAAACGGATAATATGGCAAGGCTCTGGAATCAAAGGTGCCAGAAAGCCGGTGGTGGACCTGTACTTCCTGTTTTCATGTCAGATTTCCGACATCTGAAGTTTTTATTTATTTTCATTTACAACATAAAAATTGTTCGGCCAAATCAGTGACTGAGAATAATTCACATAGCCCAACATTCTTATTTTGCAGAGTCAGACTTTTCATTTTCTTTCTCTTGCATGTGCATGCATGCACTAGATAAGCAATATTATCTCCCACACAAGAAAGTAAAAACTGAATCAGAAAACTAATGGATGGATAATTACGACGTTTTGAAAGCTCTGCATTGTTTTAATGCACTGACATGGCCAGCTCAGATGTTATTTCAGGAATACCTATTGAAAATGAGTGTTAAAATAATAACATGGATATTCCTTGCAACCTTTCACTTGTTTTGATAATACAATCAAGTAGCAAATTTTGTGTTCTGCTCTTGCAAAATCTTTACTTCCTGTTCATGTGGTAGCATTATATCTGCAGTTAAGCCATTGCTGTTAAAATTAACACTAGCCCTTAATAAACACAAGGTACCCTCATAGACAACTTCTAGTAGATCTAACTTAGTCACAGTGTAGAAATCTTACAAAATACATTTAAGAAGACAATATTTGCCAATTGTGACACTTTTCAAAGTCCAAGAGCAATGTATACGCCTCAAACTCAGCTTCCAATGATCAGAACTGAAGCTTTGCATTATCCATTGTCCACCGCTCGACACTTTGTGAGCGGCACTGTGGCGCAGCGGTAGAGATGCTGCCTTATGGCGCCAGACACCCCTCCGATCCTGACTACAGTCGCTGCCTCCGGGTGCTCCAGTTTCCTCCCACATTCCAGATGTGAAAGTTTGTAGGTCAATTGGCTTCTTTAAATTCTCCCGAGTGTGTAGGATAGAGCTAGTGTACGGGGTGATCGCTGGTCGGCGTGGACTTGTATAGCCGAAGGGCCCTGTTTCCACGCTGTATCACTAAAACTCAAATAAAAATAAACTAAACTAAGTAAGCATGCAGGTACAGCAGACAGTGAAGAAAGCTAATGGCATGTTGGCCTTCATTGCGAGAAGATTGGAGTTTAGGAGCAAGGAGGTCCTACTGCAGTTGGTGAGACCGCACCTGGAGTATTGTGTGCAATTTTATTCTCCTAATTTGAGGAAGGTCATTATTGCTATTGAGAGCGTGCAGCGCAGGTTCACCAGGTTAATTTCCAGGATGGCAGGACTGACATATGATGAAAGAAATGGGTCGACTGGGCTTGTATTCACTGTAATTTAGAAGGATAAAATTCATAAAGGATTGGACAGGCGAGATGCAGGAAAAAAATTCCCAATGTTGGGGGAGTCCAGAACCAGGGATACAGTTTTAAGAATAAGTGGTAGGCCATTTAGGACTGAGATGAGGAAAAACGTTTTCACCCAGAGAGTTGTGAATCTGTGGAATTCTCTTCCACAGATGGCAGTGGAGGCCAATTCGCTGAATGTTTGCAAGAGAGTGTTAGATTTAGCTCTTAGAGCTAAAGGGATCAAGGGGTATAGGGAAAAAGCAGGAATAATGTTTCTGATCTTACATGATCAGCCATGGTCATATTGCTGGCTCGAAGGGCCAAATGGCCTACTCCTGCACCTAATTTTCTGTTTCTACATTTCTAAAATATATATATATATATATATATATACACATACATATATATATATATACACATACATATATATATATACACATACATATATATACACACATATATATATACACATACATATATATACACATACATATATATATATATATACACATACATATATATATATATACACATACATATATATATACACATACATATATATATATATACATACATATATATATATATATAATATATATGTATATATATACACATATATATACACACATACATATATATACACACATATAAATACATATGCACATATATATATACACACATATATATATACACACATATATATATATATACACACATATATATACACATATATATATATATACACATATATATATATATACACACACATATATATATATATACATATATATACACATATATATATATATATATATATATATATATATAATATATACACATATACACATATACATATATATATATAATAGTACTATTATATATACACATATATAATATATACATATATATAATAGTAGTTATATATTGAGAGGAAATATATATACAAATATATATATATATTTCCTCTCTTCAGAATTTAGCTAGATGGAGCTTATCCTACATTTTAATCTACAATTGTTGTAAGCAATGTAAACAAGTTATTGTTTTTCATAAATAGAGGAACACTCTGATTCTACATGCCAATTGTAGTGCATGATAATTGTAGATAAGGACAGTAAATGCTGTTGCATTTCAACAGTTAACAGGAACTCAGGAGACCTTGCACAAACCTCACTAAAAGGTAACAAGCAGATGCCACAGGCAAGTGGGAAGGCAAATAAATGCCTTTACTGCAAGAGGATTTGAGTACAACGGTTGGGATATGATACTGCAATTATACAAGACCTTGGTAAGACCACACCTAGAGTATTGTCTACTGTTTAGCCTTGAAGGATGTTATTGCAATTGCTACGAGTGCAGCAAAGGTTCACCTGACTGGTTCCTTGGATGAAGGGCCTCTCATCTGAAAAGGGTTCAAATAAGCCAGGCTTCTATTCTCCAGAATTTAGAAGAATGAAAGATATCTTCATTGGAACATACAATATTCTCAGGCGACTTACCTTGGTAAATCTGGGACAGTTGTTTATCTGTCCAGGGAGCTTAGAACTGGGAGCCAGAGTGTCAATGTAAGGGGCAGACAACTTAGTCTGAACTGAGGCGACATAGTCACTCATGAGGTGAATAATCTTTGGAATTCTCTACCCAAGAGAACTGGTCATTAATTGCTTTAAAAAAAATTTAAAATAACAGATTTCTAAATATTAGAGGAATCAAGGAATTTAGGGATAAGAGAGGAAAATAGCATTGAGGTAGATCCGTCATGATCTGCTTAGACGACAGAGTAGGCTCAAGGGACTTAATAACTGAGAGCCACTCAGTTGAGACCAAATCTTCTGCTTCAAGAGTTGTACGCCAACATGCAGAACTCCTGTGCTTTCCTCAAACTAGTGCTACGAGATCATTTACACCGAGGAGCAGATGGAGCCTCAATTTAACACCCCATATTGAAGTAAGCAACACAAACAATGACACCTCAGTAAATAGACACAAATTGCTGGAGTAATTACTGTTTCTTCCTACTCATACATGGACTTTCACAAAGCGTTTTACAAGGTCCTGCAAGGTAGCCAAGTCCAGAAGGTTAAAGCACACGGGATCCAAGGAATGTTGCCAAACTGGATCCAAAATTAGCTTAGTGATAGCAGGTAGATGGTAGTCATGGAGCCTTGTTTTTCCCAAATTGGATGTATTTAACCAATGTGTACTGCAAGGATAGGCTTTTGGACCTTTGTTGTCTGTATACAAATCTCTTGGATAAGAAAGTAGACACAAAATGCTGGAGTGACTCAGCGGGACAGGCTGCATCTCTGGAGAGAAGGAATGGGTTCTTGGATAAGAACTTGGGTGGACGAATTAGTAAGTTTACTGGCGACACAAGAATTGGAGTCATAGATGGCAAAAAAATGTTGTCCAAGAATACAGAAGGACATAGATCAGCTGGGAAATTGGGCAGAGAAATAGCAGATGGAATTTAATCCAGACAAGTGTAAAGTAATGCATTTCAGAACATCAACTACTAGCAGGACATAAAAAGTACGAGTCTTGAGGTACACAAAGACCTTAAGGTCAATGAAAATAGTGACCCAGGTCAATAGGATAGCGCAGAAGGTATTTGGCATGTCTGTCTTCATAGGTCAAGGCATTTGGTGTAAGAATTGAGATGTCATGTGACAGCTGTACAAGACATTGTTAAGCCACTCTAGGAATATTGTATATAGTTTTGGTTGCTCACACTACAGGAAGGATGTGGTAGCATTACACAGAGTACAGAGGAAATCCACCAGATGTTTTCAGGAATTAAGGTTTTTAGTTACAGGAAATGATTGGATAGGCTGGATGTCTTCTCACTGGAGCGTAGGGTACCCAGGGCAAGGGAGTCTAAAATTAGAAGGCATAGGGTTTAAGCCGTGTGGGGTAGGGGGGAGAAATTTAAGAGGGGTCTGAGGGGCAAGCTTTTCACAGGGCTGGTGGTTATATGGAAGAGCGGTCATAGGTGGTGGTAGAAACTGATAAAAATTACAATGTTTAAGGGGTATTTGGACAGGTATTGGGATAGGAAAGGAATAGAAAGATACTAGACTAAGTGGGACCCATTGGGTCCCATGTTCACATGGAAGGGCTGGTCCCCCAACGCAAAATTCCACCTCTCCACCAATTCCAATATTGGTGGCCAGTGGGGGGGGAGGTGCTTTCTGGAGCACTAGTATGGGTGTTGTGGGCTGAAGGGACTGGTTTCCAGAGGGCTAGTAGGGACATTCTGGGCCGAATGGATTCTTGGGCTGGCAGCTCAGTCACTCAAGTCTGGTGTGCTGGCAGCTCACTCACTCATGGCTGGTGGACTGGCAGTTGACTCACGGCTATTCCTTGAAATTCCATTTCAACCAGGGTGCAAGGCCACCAAATTCAAGTGCAGTTTCTTACCACTTCAAGCAGGGTGCAAGGCTACCAAATTCCAGTGCAGTTTCTTACCACTTCAAGCAGTGTGCAAAGCCACCAAATTCAAGTGCAGTTTCAACCCCCTTCAAGCAGGGTGCAAGGCCACCAAATTCAAATGCAGTTTCGTACCATTTCAAGTCAGGTGCAAGGCCACCAAAGACAGAATCGTGACCTCTCCCTCCCCCTTCGTGCAGAGATTAAGCCACGCCCACACGTCCGGGTTTTATAGTCCCTGCCCCTCCCATCGTAAGGGGCGTGGCCTTCATGGCTAGATTGACAGGAGAGAGAATCTCAACATTTTTTAAACACTAATAACTCTTTTATTTTTCATCGATCAGAAAAAATCCTCGGCACCTGATGAGCAGAGGGGGACTGAGTAAGATGGCCAAAAATTGCAGCCGTACGTGGTAGTATTTTTTCTAAAATCAATATACAGCGCAAAGAGGAAGTGGTCAAGATTAGACTTTTAATTATATAGATTTCAAACCAACCACATTTTCATTTTCAAACTTCATTTTCAAACCAACCACATTTTCATTTTCAATCTTCATTTTCAAACGACATTTTCATTTTCAAACAAACCACATTATCATTTTCAAACCACATTAAGGGCACTCACAGGTCAATAAAACCACACTCACAGTTTAGTAGACATGTGTTCAGTGTTATTCACAGCTCAGACTGAGAGTCGTGACCTCTCCATCTTGCAGAGACTGAGGCAGGTCCACTCTTCTGGGATTTATAGTCCCTCCCCCTCCCACCGGAAGGGGCATGGCCTTTGTGGCGTGATTGACAGGAGAGAGAATCTCATCATTTTTTTACCATTAATAAGTCTTTTATCTTTCATCGATGGGAAAAATCCTCTGCCTCTGACAGCTGGAGGGGGACTCTGAGTAAGATGGCCAAAAATCACAGCCGTAAGTGGTAGCGTTTTTTATAAAATCAATATACAGTGCAAACAGGAAGTTGTCAAGTTTAGACTTTTAATTATATAGATGGACCTAATGCTGGCAAATGGGCGAGTGGGCAAAGAAATAAGCATGGCAGATGGAATACAGTATAGCAAAGTGTGGAGTCATCATTTTGGTATTAGGAATAAAGGCGTAGACTATTTTCTAAATGGGAAGAGAATTAGGAAATCGGAAGTGTAAAGGAACTTGGGAGTGCTGGTGCTGGAGAGGGTTCAGAGGAGGATTACAAGAATGATCCGAGGAATGAGTGGATTAACATACGATGCGTATTTGATGGCACAGGGCCTGTACTTGCTGGAGATTAGGATGAGGGGGAACCTCATTGAAACTTACCGAATAGTGAAAGACCTGGATAGAATGGATGTGGAGAGGATGTTTCCACTCATGGGAGAGTCTAGGACCAGATGTCATAGCCTCAGAATAAAAGGAAGTACCTTTAGAAAGCAGATGAGAATGAATTTCTTTAGTCAGAGGGTGGTGAATCTGTGGAATTCATTGCCACAGAAGAATGTGGAGGACAAGCCAATTGATAGTTTTAAGGCGGAAGTGACAGATTATTGATTAGTACGGGTGTCAGGGGTTATAAGGAGAAGGCAGGAGAGTGGGGTTGAGAGGCAAAGATAGATCAGCCATGATCGAATGGTGGAAACGTCTTGATGGGCCTAATGGTCCAAATTCTGCTCCTGTTATTTATGAAATGGGATTGGCATTGATAGCAGTTATGGTCAGCATATTGACCATGGGTGCTATAAAGCTCCAGGGTTGCACACTCAAACATTTGTGACATTCGATACAGGCTTTTACACTTTGATACACTTTCATAAATATTCAACTCATTGCCAAATAAAGCACAGTATAGATGGTAAGCACTCAAGAAACTAAATAAAACAAACCTGAGAAACCCTTAACAGGACAGACAATATCTGTTGAAACTCTGAGTTTGTTGAAAATTAATTTTAAAGATCAGTAACACCCAAAACTAAATGGCCAGCTGCTTCCATGCACTTTTCTCGGCCTGTTGTGTATTTTCAGCATTTTCTATTTTTGTTACAGACTTCCTAGCTGCAAATGTTATTTTCACACTAGCAATCGTATTTGTTGTAGAATGGTGAGGAAAGTCAGGAAATAGATTTAAGAGCTCTGAAGTGCACTAAACTAGTTGGCTAGAGTTGCCAAGACATCCAAACACTTGGTACACTATCATAAACAATACCTCACAACCACTCAATTCTGCCCTTACTGATTGATTTTCTATAACAGAATCATCAATCAAAATACATCTACCACAAATGAAAAGAATGATTTCAAAAACTGCCTTGGTTCATTTCAGTTAGCCAACTTAAAAAGGATTTAAAATGAAAAATACAATATCAAGAGATTGTAACACAAATTAAATGGAAATTGCAAATGGACAAATTGTTGTTTGGTTAAACCAGTTTGTGTTGATTTTATCACATGCGTGACTTTTGTTGTTCTGTTCCCATTATGCCTTCACACCCTTTCCTCAGTTGCCTTTCCTGCATCCTTAAATATTGATCTATTCTTCACTACGACCACTTGCCCAGTAAAATGTACTTTAACAGAAGGAAGTGCAGATGCTAGTTTACAAGAAATGACAATGTGCTGGAATAACTCAGTGAGTCAGACTGCATCCCTGGAGAACATGGACAGGTGATGTTTCGGGTTGGGACCCTTCTTCAGACTCCCATTTACCTCAATAGTGTACTCAACACATGTGGGTAACAAGTGCCCGTCTGCATGCTGTGCCATCATGATATGCACAAGTGGACCACTCCATCATACAAGCAATTCTTTATTGCCCATTTTATTATCACTTAACCTTCCTTAATTTACCTACAAACAAGCCCTAATCTCTACATATGAAGTTATCATTATTTTTGACGAACAGCCAATTAAAAAAAATACATTAAAGCCAACTATTCCTTCGTTTAGTACCAATACCAATGTAAGTTTATCCATTTTCAAAGATGCATCCAATTCTCCTGAGTAAATTACAAAATGTGTTGCAAACAAAGCATTCGACATGATGATAACTCATTGCCTTAAAATATATATTTTGATCATTTCTCTCAACCTTGTATGTCAGATTGTTATGTTTACTCATGGAGTTGAATCCTGGTTAATAAGCACTATTAAGTAAGCATTAAAAAAAAGTGATCTTGATATACATATTCAATGGTCCCTGAAAGCAGCAGTTTGATATGGTGGTTAAGAAGGCTACGGGAGAAATCTGCCTTCATTAGTTACAGAATCAAGGAGTCCAAGAATCTTCAGCCCAACTTATTCGGACAATAATAACATACATTCCACACGGTTCCGCATGGAAGGCTGCTCTGGAAGGTTAGATCGCATGGGATCCAAAGAGAGATAGCTGAATGGATTGAATATGGACTTCATGGAAGGAAGGATGGGAGAAGATTGGTTCTCGGACTGGAAGCCTGTGACTAGTGGTGTGTCCCAGGGTTCGGTGCAGGGCCCCTTTACGGTTGTCATCTATAATCAATGACTTGGATGAGAACGTACATGGCAAGATTAGCAAGTTTGCAGATGATACAAAAGTGGGGGGTATTACAGATAGTGAAGATGGTTGTAGCAGAATCGTGATCGATTGGCCAGGTGGGCTAAGGAATGGTTGATGGAATGTGAGGTGTTGCGTTTTGGGAAGTCTAACATGGGCAGGACCTACAAAGTGAATGTTCGGCCTCTGGGAAGTGTTGCAGAGCAGAGGGATCTAGGAGTGCAGGTACATAGTTCCTTGAAGATGGAGTTGCAGGTAGATAGGGTAGTCAAAAAGGGTTTAGGCACTTTGACCTTCATTAGTCAGAGTATTGAGTATTGATATAGGGAGGTCATATTGCAGTTATTCAAGATGTTAGTGAGGCCACAAGTATTGTGTTCAGTTCTGGGCACCGTGCCATGTTATAAGAAAATGTTGTCAAGCTGGAAACGGTACAGAGAAGATTTACAATGATGTTGCCAGGACGAGGGTCTGAACTGTAGGGAGAGGTTGAGTAGGCTGGGACTCTATTCCTTGGAGCGCAGAAGAATGAGGGGTGATCTTATAGAGTATAAAATCTTGAGAGGATTAGATTGGGTAGATGCACAGAGTCTCTTGCCCAGAGTAGGGGAATACAGGACCAGAGGACATAGGTTTATGGTGAAGGGGAAAAGATTTAATAGAAATCTGAGGGGTGACTTTTTCACATAAGATGTGGAGGATGCATGGAACGAGCTGCCAGAGGAGTTAGTTGAGGCAGGGACTATCACAACTTTTAAGAAACAGTTCTATCAAATACCATATCAAACTGTGCTGCTTTCAGGGACCATTGAATATGTATATCAAGATGGATAGAACAGATTTGGGGGGGGGGGGGGGGGGGGGGGGGGGATATGGGCCAAACGCAGGCAGGTGGGACTAGTGTAACTAGGACATGTTGACCAGGATAGGTAAGTTGGGCCAAAGGGCCTGTTTCCACACTGTAAGACTCTGTGACTATGACATACATCAGGCTGTTGTTCATGGACTACAGCTTGGCGTTCAACAAAATTATACCTCGAAACTGGTTATCAAGCTCACGGAACTGGATCTCTGCGCATCCCTCTACAACGGGATCCTTGACTTCCTCATGAACAGACCACAAACTGTAGAAATTGGCAGCAACACTTCCTCCTCGTTAACCATCAGCACAAAAGCATCCCAAGGTTGTGTGCGCAGCCCCCTGCTCTACTCACTATATATTCATATTCATGACTGTGTAGCCAGATACAGTTCCAACTCCTTCTTCAAGCTCGCCAACACCACTGATGTTGGACGAATTACAGATGACGATGAGTCACAGTGTAGGAGGGAGATCAATCAACTGACCAAATGGTGCCAGAACAACTACCTTGTTCTCAATGTCAGTAAAACCAAAGATCTGATTGTTGACTTTGGAAGAGGAAGGCCGAGGATCCACAAACTTGTCTTCATCGACAGGATGGTGGTGGAGAGTTAAAAACTTCAAATTCAAGTTCCGGAGCATACATATCTCTGAAGATCTGTCTTGGACCCAGCATATTGAATGCAATCATAAAGAAACTTCATCAACATCTCTACTTCCTTAGAAGATTGAGGATATTCAGTATGTCAGTAGAGAGCGTATTGACTGGTTGCATCAGGGCCTGGTTCTGCATCTCGAACGCCCAAGAATGAACATGATTTAAAAAAATAATCAACACTACCCAGTCTATCATGGCTCCCCACCATTGAAGGGATCTCCCCACCATTGAAGGGATCTACAGGAGTCACTGCTTCAAAAAGACAGCCAGCGTCTGTAGAGACCCACACCACCCAAACCACATTCTCATTTCACGCCTGCCATTGGTAATAAGGCATAGGAGCCTGAAAACTGTAATATCCAGGTTCAGGAGCAGCTTCTTCCCTTCAATCAGTGGGTTATTTCTAGGCTAGTCCAATCTGCTGTATTTGACCCCAATTCCTCTTATCCATATATCTCTGCAAATGTATTTTAAATGTTATTATTGTACCAGCTTCAACCACTGCCTCTGGCAGCATGTTCCATATCTACACCATCCTTTCTGTGAAAAAGTTGTCCCTTAGGTTCCTATTATATATTTCACCTCTCACCTTAAACCTGTGCCCTCTAGGTCTTAATTCCTTAATCTAGAGACAGCCATCAAGGCTGTGCTACCTGCCGATCACCAACCCCTCACACTCACCCCCTACGACGTATACGTGACACTGAGTAGGACTAATGCACGTAAAGCTGCTGGCCTTGACGGCATCCCCGGGCGCGTGCTCAGGGCCTGTGCTGCGCAGCTGACAGACGTCTGGACTGACATCTTCAATCTGTCACTTGCCCAAGCAGTTGTCTCCACGTGCCTTAAAACCACCTCCATCGTGCCAGTGCCAAAACACTCCACTGCGGCAAGCCCGCCCAGTTGCACTTACCCCCATCATCACCAAGTGCTTCGAGAGGCTGGTCCTGGCACACCTCAAAAGCTGCCTACCCCCCACACTGGATCCCTATCAGTTTGCCTACCGCAAGAACAGGAGTACGGAGGATGCCATCTCAACGGCACTTCACTCCGCCCTCTCCCACCTCGACAACAGAGACACTTAAGTAAGAATGCTGTTCATCGATTACAGCTCAGCATTCAACACCATTATACCATCAAAACTGATCACCAAACTCGGTAACCTGGGCATCGACCCATCCCTCTGCAACTGGATACTGGACTTTCTAACCAACAGACCCCAGTCTGTTAGGTTAGACAAGCACACCTCTTCAACCCTCACCCTGAACACCGGCGTTCCACAGGGCTGTGTGCTGAGCCCCCTCCTCTACTCCCTCTTCACCTATGACTGCACACCTGTACATGGTACTAACACCATCATCAAGTATGCAGATGATACAACGGTGATTGGCCTCATCAGCAACAACGATGAGTCGGCCTACAGGGAGGAGGTCCAGCACTTAGCAGCATGGTGCGCTGACAACAACCTGGCCCTTAACTCCAAGAATACCAAGGTGCTCATTGTAGACTTCAGGAAATCCAGGGGCGGCACGCACACCCCCATCCACATTAATGGGACGGAGGTGGAACGTGTTTCTAGCTTCAGGTTCCTGGGAGTCAACATCTCCGATGACCTCTCTTGGACCCACAATACCTCAACTCTGATCAAGAAGGCTCACCAGCGTCTCTTCTTCCTGAGGAGACTGAAGAAGGTCCATCTGTCTCCTCAGATCCTGGTGAACTTCTACCGCTGCACCATCGAGAGCATCCTTACCAACTGCATCACAGTATGGTATGGCAACTGCTCTGTCTCCGACCGGAAGGCATTACAGAGGGTGGTGAAAATTGCCCAACGCATCACCGGTTCCTCGCTCCTCTCCATTGAGTCTGTCCAAAGCAAGCGTTGTCTGCGGAGGGCGCTCAGCATCACCAAGGACTGCTCTCACCCCAACCATGGACTGTTTACCCTCCTACCATCCGGGAGGCGCTACAGGTCTCTCCGTTGCCGAACCAGCAGGTCCAGGAACAGCTTCTTCCCGGCGGCTGTCACTCTACTCAACAACGTACCTCGGTGACTGCCAATCACCCCCCCCCGGACACTTATTATTATTTATTCAAATCATTTGCTATGTCGCTCTTCCAGGGAGATGCTAAATGCATTTCGTTGTCTCTGTACTGTACACTGACAATGACAATTAAAATTGAATCTGAATCTGATCTGTGAAAAAGTTGTCCCTTAGGTTCCTATTATATATTTCACCTCTCACCTTAAACCTGTGCCCTCTAGGTCTTAATTCCTTAACCATGGGGACTGTGACACCTCTATAAGATCACCCCTCAATCTCCAATGTTCTGAGGAATAAAGTCTGAGTCTGCCCAACCTCTCCCTATAGATCCGGCCCTTATACCCTGGCAACATCCTCATATATCTTCTCTGCACTCTTTCCAGCATAAAGGCATTTTTTCTATAGCAGGGTGCCCAAAAGTGAACCCAATACTCCAGCCTCACCAACATTTATACAACAGCAACATAACATCCCAAATTTTATACTCAATGCCCTTGCTGATGAAGGCCAGGATGCAAAAGACTTTTTCACTATCCTGTCTGCCTGCAACGTCGGTTTCAGCATAGAATAGAAAATGGAAATAATGGAACAACTATATAAATAAGTCTGAAGAAGGGTCTCGACCCGAAACATCACCCATTCCTTCTCTCCAGAGATGCTGCCTGTCGCACTGAGTTACACCAGCATTTTGTGTCTACCACTCAAAAGACAAAGATGGTGTCGGAGGGATTAGATTGCACAAAACACAAAATAAGTTGTTGGCCAGCTTTTTATGTCTATCTTCCATATAAATCATTAGTTAGGCCACAGCTGGAGTAGTGTATGCACTTCTGGTGGGGTATACAAAATTAAAAGGTGCATGGACTGCATAGAAAAATGCAGAGACGTCAATGGCTTGGAATTTCAATTTTAAATAAGCAAAGAAGATTTGGAGGAGGTTTAGTGAAGATTTATTTTCGAACTTACTGCTTGAGAGGATGGCAGAGACAGGTACCATCGCAACATGTAAGGAAACATTAAGACAAGCACTTGAAATATCCTGCATATCCTCAGCTGCATGCTGAATATTAGAAAGTAGCATTAGTATAGCTAGGCATTTGATAGTGGGCATGGATATGACGGCCTGCGGGCCTGTTTCTATACTGTAGTCTATGACCTTATTCATGGTCCACAGTATATTCCTCACAGTTCTTGATTATAACCTGATACTGTACCAGGACACATCCGAGGAATAATTTGAATAAGAGTAGTCAACATTTAACCAAGATAACAGATTAATAAAGATAACAACCACGAAAATATCTCTACTTTGTGTTAGTTCCAGATATACATGTCCTTCGGCGTACCGAGTCCACACAGACCATCGATCACCCATTCACACCAGTTCTATGTTTGAACCACTTTCTCATCCACTCCCAGCACATTAGGGACAATTTCACACAGTTAATTAATCTACAAACCCACACATCTTTGGAATGTGGGAGGAAAACCACAGTCACTGAGAGAATGTGCAAACTTCACAGACAGTACACGAGATGAGGATTGAACATGGGTCTCTGGCGCTGAGAGGGACCAGTTGTGCCACTGTGCTGCCCTACTCTCCAACATAAAGCTTGGCTGATATTACTATAGAAATCGCATTCATAAACCATCCAGGGGTGAAATGAAAACATAATAAAACAAATAGCAAGGATGGCAAAGATGATTTAAACCTTTACTTGTTTGCTTGAATTTACGGACTAGCAAATTATCAAAACACTAATTAACAAAACACTAATTCTCTGCGGGCATAAACATTGAGTTATATTTGGTGTACTGACAAATCATCCAGCATCAAGAATTTATCAATGAAAATACTACATGTACAAAACCGGCTTCTGCCATAAATTACTCAAAGAAACATGCTGCCACGGAAAGAGTCTTGTCTGCAACTTCAACCCTTCCCTGCTGAACACCGAGAGCCAGTGACCCATTCACACCCGCACTGCTGTGTGTGACCCAAATGGCAGAATAATCAATCCGAACCCATTACAGCCTGCGAAAGAATCATCCACGCCAACCTCCGCCCTTCAACGCTGGTGATTCACTCGTCCCCAAAGCCCTCACTCACCTCCGGGTTGACCATTACGATCATCGCAGGGTCAGACACCGACGACCCAACCACTTCACTAACAGTGACATCCCGTAAATGGTCCCAACAAACACCTGCCCCCTTGCCCGCCCCCAGCACATCAACGGGAAGGGCCCGCAGCTTCTGCAGTAACTTTACACGCTTAACAATCTGACCCAGGCAGAGAGCCCCGTCACACGACCAACGGTGGGGCAGAGGCTGGCTGCGAGATCCGGACCGTGAATCCCTCACCTCACCAGACTGGGACCGACCGACCGGTCACCCTCCCCTCCCCTCCCCTCCCCCTCCCCGGGGCCCCGAGGCTCCTGCTCGCCAACCGCCGCCCCTCACCTGGAGCCCACAACCGAAGAATCGCGATCGTGTGCAGCCTGTCGGCGCTCACCTGCCCCTCAGGATCATCATCCCCTCAGGCCGCTCCGCTCTCGCTGCCGGCAACCCGGTGCCCCGCACTGCCACTGCGCCTGCGCTCCCGGTGCCCCGCACTGCCAGCGCGCCTGCGCTCCCGGTGCCCCGCACTGCCACTGCGCCTGCCCTCCCGGTGCCCCGCACTGTCACTGCGCCTGCGCTCCCGGTGCCCCGCACTGCCACTGCGCCTGCGCTCCCGGTGCCCCGCACTGTCACTGCGCCTGCGCTCCCGGTGCCCCGCACTGCCACTGCGCCTGCGCACCGCTCGCCCGTTGCCCCGCACAGACAGCAGCCTGGAGCACAACACCTGCAGCCAGGCCTGGAGAGACAGGTACTTTCCCAGGCATAGCACCCCCCTCTCCAAATGTCGCTCCTTATATGTAATCTTGTAATTTTTCACCTAAAATCCATGTCCTCTAATTTTAGACTTCCCCATCCTGGAGACGACCTTGACCGTGCCTATGCCCCTCATGATTTTTCCAATTTCTATAAGCTTAAAGCAAAATAACAGTTGTTTCGGTCCTGCCACTCTACTACACGGAAACAGGCCCTTCAGCCCCACTGTCTTTGATGACCAAAGATGTACACAAAAAGCTGGAGTAACACAGTGGGTCAGACAGCATCTCTGGAGAAAAAGAATAGGTGACGTTTCGGGTTGAGACCCTTCTTTAGACTCTATATCTGTGCTGATCAATAGAGCCAGGATGTTTAGGCACTAGGTAGACAAAAATGCTGGAGAAACTCAGCGGGTGAGGCAGCATCCATGGAGCGAAGGAAATGGGCTACGATTCGGGCCAAAACCCTTCTTCAGACTGTTTCTCTCCAGAGATGCTGCCTGTCCCGCTGAGTTACTCCAGCATTTTGTGTCCACCTTCGATTTAAACCAGCATCTGCAGTTCTTTCCAGCACAGGGTGTGAAATATTGACTGATATGAACAAAATACAGGAAAAACTATTAAGTAGTTGTGGATAAAACATCAAGCCTGTTTGAAAAAATGCCCATGTGTTAAAAAAACAAAACAAAGGAGGAAGTTGCAAAGGTTCTGATTGTCATTTTTTTTTTAAATGGATGACCAAAACACTGCAGATGCTGGAAATCTGAAATAATACGGAAAATGCATGACATGGTCAGCATCTCTCTCCACAGGTATTGCTTAACCTGCTGAATATTTCTAACACTGCATGTCTTTCCTTTCATTTCACCCTAGTCGAAGATTGGAAGACTGCTAATATTGTACCATTGTGTGGAAAAAGGTGGTTAGTTTAATTTCAGTTATTGGAATCTATTCGAAGGCATTTTATGAATCTTCATTTAGGAAGGTACTGAGTAATTTCAGGCGGTCAACACGGTTTTATAAACAAAAGGGTGTGTTTCACTAAACATTTTTTTGAGAAAGTAACAATGATTTTACCAAAGGCTCTCATGACGAACTAGCCAAAAAGTTAAATGTCATGGAATTAGAGGGATAAAGTTAATGCATAATTGGAGGTGCAGGAAGCAAAGGATTAATGGATGTTTTTGTAACAGGAAGGTTATTATCATTTCCAGAGTAATGATTTTTATGTAAATGTAGGAAACAAGATGAAGGTGTTTGTTTGCAGATATTACAAAAAATGGTTCCATGTGGTTGACAGGGAAGAGGAAGTGAGATATAGTCTTGTGTGTGAGGCAGAATAGTGGCAAATTGAATATAATGTGACATGATGCATGCTGCGTAAGTACAGTGGTTAAATTATCAGACAAGTAACCCAGAGGCCTGTGCCAGCAATGCCATGAAGTTTTGTACCCAATCTGGAAGTTTTTAAAGCAAAAGCCCTTTCGTCCAGGGCTCGGCAACCTTGTTCTGCATAGAGGCCGGGACGCATGTGTGCGAGCGGATGGCGGGCCACATCTATCACGTGCACACTTGGATCCTGTCCCCATCCCGCCCCGGATGGCAGACAACAAATCTGTGTCACATAGATCCCGCCCCTTCGAGGCGTCACCCGGAGACTGGCCAAAGATCATAGAGATACTCCACTTTGCAGTATATGCACTATGCAAAATAGGCAGTATCAACAATGCCAACCATTTGCACGGGTTTGTAACTGAAGGTGCTGGGTACAAAGGCAAGGAGGTTGTGTTGAACTTCGTTAAAACATTGGTTTAATTAAGGCTGGGATATTGGGCTGGGATATTAAGGCTGGGATATTAGACTATACAGTGCGAAAGCACGGCAGAGCGCAGACAAGATTTACTAGAACAATGTAGGGAGGAACTGCAGATGCTGGTTTACATCGAAGGTAGACGCAAATTGCTGGAGTAACTCAGCAGGACAGGCAGCATCTCTGGAGAGAAAAAAATGGGTGACGTTTCGGATCAAGCCCTTTCTCTGGTCTGAAGAAGGGTCTCGACCCGAAACATCGCCCATTCCTTCTCTCCGGGGATGCTGCCTGCCCTGCTGAGTTACTCCAGCATTTTGTGTCTATTTCTTAGAACAGCCCTGTGACATGGAGCTTTGGTTGCAATGCTGGAGAATGTGTTTTAGGAGGAACGAAGGCTGAGAGGAGAAAAATCATTGCGGGCAGAGGGAGTAAAGTCGAACGGGTTGCACCGGAGTTTGGGCTGTTTGATCTAATGTTTTGATTTCATTGCACAGTATTTTTCTTTTCACTGTCTTGTACAATTTATGTATAATTTATGTTTTGGTGAGCAGGTTACGGGAGATACATAACAATGGCAGAAAATTGACTGCTCTTACAGAAAGCATATGGACAGCAGTCACTCCACCTCTCTCATCCCAAACCAGTTATATAATTCTATACAACGCCTCCACGGGGTCGATATTCCACAGAGATACAAAGAATACTTGTGAATAAACACAAATTGCTGGAGTAACTCAGCGGGACAGGCAGCGACTGAGAGAAGGAATGGATCGAACTGAACTCTCGTAGGTAAGAGTACTTGTGATTGTCTGAAGAAGGGTCTCTACCCGAAACGTCACACATTCCTTCTATCCAGAGATGCTGCCTGTCCCGCCTAGTTACTCCAACATTTTGTGTCTATGGTGTAAACCAGCATCTGCAGTTCCTTCCCACACAAGAGTACTTGTGACTTTACAATTTGAGTCTCATGATAAATTACTGTCTGAATGCACAATCGGGTGCTCTGGGACCGTTTCTTCAGGAAACCCGTTTATTTCATGTATACGAATATTGGCCGCATATCAGCAGTACATTTCATATGATTAATTATTAAAGCAGGCTTCCGTCAGTTAATGGCTAGTGTTTCATCGCGTTTTAAGTCCATTTCTTAATACCCCTGATAATGAGACCAAACAACTAATGTCCAATTTACAAAATAATGTGGAGATTTATACCTCAACAGGTCAGAAAAAGTGGGGCATATATTAATTATTTTTTAAAGTGTCTTTCGTTGAAGGTAAATGAGTTGTTCGTTGCTTGCGGATTCCCTCAAGTTTTTTATGTGGATTTGTATCAAGTTGCATCGTTTCAGGTTTCACATTTGGAGCTGGGTTCAGCTGGGGGTCCACGGAAGTTGGAAGAATTCTGCTTACTGGGAATAAAGACCAGAGGCAGAGCAGCGCGGACACTTCCCGTCTCTCGGGCGTACACGCTGACACTAACTCACGCCGATTCACACTTACTCACACCTACGCGGACATACTCAGGTGTGATCTAATTTTACGCCCGGGCAACGCATAATGCTGAAGAAGGGTCTCTACACGAAACGTCACCCATTCCTTCTCTCCAGAGATGCTGCCTGTTCCGCTGAGTTACTCCAGCTTTTTGCGTCTATCTTCAATTTCAGAGTTAAATAAAAAACACAGAGTGCTGGAGGAGTTCAGCGGGCTAAGCGGCATCTGTGGAGGGAATGGATTAGGAGTTGTTTCGGGCCAGGGTTCTTCTTCAATAGGAAGGAACTGCAGATGCAGTTGTCTTTGCAAAACGCCAAATGATTCCGGGAATTCCCGAGTGAATGAGAGAGCGAGCGAGATAAATAAATAGATAGCTGAGGAGAGGGAGGGGAGTGGGATGGAGAGAGAGAGAGAGAGAGAGAGAGAGAGAGAGAGAGGCAGAGTGAGAGAGAGCACACGAGAGAGGGAGAGAGAGGGAGGGAGAGATAGAGGGAGAGAGGGAGGGAGGGGAGGGAGGGAGAGAGAAAGAGTGAGAAAGAACGAGAGATAGATAGATTCCAACCTATTAACCCCAAGCACCATGGTAGATCAACCTTTACATAAATAATCATCCAGATCTTGAAATTTAAAATACTAATAGATTTAATCTGCTATAATTTTTAGAGGTACAGTATGACTTTTTATATTCTTGTATTTTTTAAGCAGCAAGATCTTAAGTCAATTTCATCAGGTTTTTACTTTTCCATTGGCAAGTGGTATGTTAATGAAACCGGAAGTCGGGTTGAGCATTCTAAGATGGCGGCCGTTACTCCGTTACGTACCACACCTGAGTGCATTGGATTACGCAGGAGTGGAGTATCTTGCTCCGCTCTATGATCTTTGCCCGGGAGGTACCGGAGATGATGGAAGTCTGCGGGCCGGATGATTTCGGATTATGGGCCGCATTCGGCCCTGGGGCCATAAGTTGCCAACCCCTGCTTTAGTCTATAATGCAGCCATTGCTATATTGTATGAACCCATATGACTCACTAATAATCGATCATCAGAGCAGGAAACTTGTCATCTTTAACCAATCTGCTCTGTATGTGATTCCAGCCTAGCAACAATGGAGCTGAAAAACAAGAGGGTATTGGTTTGTGAGAGTGAGGAAACAGAGAGAATTAGAGGGGAAAATTTCAGCAGAGAGTGATTGCTATTTGATGTGGACTGCCAGAGAGAAAGTGGCAGATACAATCACTATTGAGGGGAGGGGAGGAGCCATCTTGGTGAACGGCTGCTAGCCAGCAGCCGTCCGTTTTAAATCCGTTTTTTTAATAGTTTTTAGTGAGTCCTGTTTTTTGTTTGTAGGGGATATGGTCTTTTTAATGTGGGGGGTAGGTGTAAACTTAATTTCTAGGTCCCTACCTGGTCGGTGAGGCAGCTTCTTCTCCGGGCTGCCCGTCGATCCGTCCTCGTGGCCTACCTGCGGGCTTGGAGCGCCGTTTCCTGGCGGGAACCGCCCAGCACCTCGGCCTCGGCGGCGGCACAGCATTGGAGCGCTGGAGCGGAGCGGGCGATCCCTTGCCTGGGTCGCCGCGCTGGAGCGACGCGCTGGAGCTCTGGCGAGCTGGACCGCCGTGAGCAACAACTCCGGGCTGCGGGTTTGCGGAGCGGAGAGGCGGCGCCGACTTCAACAACGGGAGCCTGGGAGCTCCAAACCGGCGCGGCCTTGTCGGCTTCGGCAGCCGCGGGCTCCAACCAGGAAGCGGCCGTTCCAGGTGGCCCAGCCGCCGAAAGGACTCTCCCGACGCCGGGGCAAGACCACCCGGTGAGAACGGCCAGGGACATCGGGCCTCCGTAGAGGCAATTGCGGTGGCCTCAATAGGCCTGACTTTGGGGTGAACATGGGGTGGGGACTGGACATTGTGCCTTCCCCCACAGTGCTATCCACTGTGGGGGGATGATTTTTTTTGTCTATTTGTAGTCTTGTAGGTCTGTGTCAGATAGCAAATACAATCAACATCAATCAATAGGCCTGTTTTTATGCTGTGTGACTATGAGTAGCAATGTTACAAAATTTTGAGATTTTAAAAATCAAGTCTGTAATTTATCCCATCAGATAAAGCATAAAAATAAGTTTAATTTGACACCTAATTCACTTTCATATCTCAAGTATTTAAAAAGTTATGGCCATTTTCATACTCGGAAATGAGCATCTTGTTCCCTATTGATTTTCTATGGACATAACAAAAAAGTTGTGATCGTGAACAGTCAAAAGCCCATAACTTTCTTAAAAATTAAGAGAACTGAATGAAATTTTCAGTTATCATAGATTGAAGCATTCTGAAACAAATATAAAATAATCTTACTTGGATGACCTGAAATTAAAGCATATAATTAGTTAGTTACCTAATTGTAGCTAATTTCAGACTTCAATTACTAGATCTAAACATCTATCCATTTCTTAATAAATTATTAACATTTTTAAATAGCCTAAATGTCCAAATAATATTCACAAATAATTCACAATAAAACATGATTTTTAAATCTCATTTACATTAATTTATAGGCCAAATGGAAGGAATTTAGTGTTCAATTGCTGTAAATAAATGCCCATTTAAATCAGCTTTCCAGTGGGTCCCTGTGGAACGCGCTGGTTTAGAACGTTCACATTGCGGTAGATTTGTGCCCCAAATGCCGAGAAAAATACTGCGCGATATAATGGACCCAAATTGAGCTACTCGCAATATTAAACTTTGTATAAAGGGATCTTTAGAAGCCCTTTTTAATGTAAAAATATACAACCTAACTTCTGCTATCTGCTTTATGAGACCCTGCGGTTGCCGTTGGTCGCGGGTTTAGAGATTGATTTTTAAACTACTATAACTATTATACGAGGCCTTTAAACCTAATAATAGCTTTTGCGACGGGGTCTTCCAGCGATTTCCCGTTAATAATTAACTAGGCTGAACATCTTCGATTTGAACAGCTTAGAGAAAATCGCGTTTTAAACCCGCCCCCTCTAAACGGCGCCAAAATCGCGCACACCCGCACCGGCAGATTTTCAAAGACGCTTCAGGTAGGCTTTGCAACATACCTACTATGAGGCTGAAGTATCTCCGCGGGTCAGGAGGATCTCTGGAGAACATGGATAGGCAACATTGCTGGTTGGGATCTTTAGTTAAATAGATCTAGTGATGTGCCCTTCACCACCTCCTGGGGCAGAGACTTCTAGAAATACACTGTTTTCTGAGACAGAAAAAAATCTGCACATTTTAAATGAGAAGTTGCATGTGTTGTAGCTATGTCCCCTTGTTCGTGACTCTCAC
Source organism: Amblyraja radiata (assembly GCF_010909765.2). Lineage (NCBI taxonomy): Eukaryota > Metazoa > Chordata > Chondrichthyes > Rajiformes > Rajidae > Amblyraja > Amblyraja radiata. The sequence goes on from NC_045968.1 coordinate 51,735,533, forward strand.
ATTCATGAAAATATCTCAACATCTACCCTGTAAAGCTCCATTACGATCTGAAATAAAAGGTTGGACTGTTCAGACTATACAGTAACAAATTAGTGTGATCATTTTCTTAGGCTATTTACATATATACTCTTATGTAGAAATGTACATATTTGCCAGTTAAAATAGTTTGTTAGTTATCAGTGTGATTCAATGCCTGGAGGAAATTATTTTTATGTTATATACATTATACATTATGTACAAATGAGCCCACATAATATCTGTCCAGTTATAAATTGGATAGTTATATGGATGGGAAAGGAATGGAGGGTTATGGTCTGAGCGCAGGTATATGGGACTAGGGGAGATTATGTGTTCGGCACGGACTAGAAGGGTCGAGATGGCCTGTTTCCGTGCTGTAATTGTTATATGGTTATATGGTTGTTGATATTCTACTTGAATCTATATTACTTCAGATAATAGACTATAATTTCCTGACACAAACTCCCTTTGCTATTTAATCTCTCTGTACAGTCCTTTCCTTTTGTTCTCACCTCTCCACACCTTCTCCTTTCCGCCACTTCTTAAAATCTGTTTATGACCAACTATTTTTGAACAGATGCATTTCTTACTCGTAAGTTGATAAGGACCAGTTGAATAAATTATTTGCTTGTATTAACTGTCTCATCTTTTTCACCTTTTGGGGGTTTTGTCCCACCCCCACCTCCCTTTTTCCAGCTTTTTCCTCTCTTACTGCTATCAGGCTGAAGTAGTATGCCGACTCAAAACATTGTCTGGCCATTTTCTCCACAGATGTTGGCTTGATCGCTAAATTCCTCCTGCACTTTATGTTTTGCTCAAGATTCCAACATCTGCAGTTCCATGTATCTTTCAGTTTGCCCATTTGGCAGATGTTTATTTGAGCAATTGGATTCAAGATTCAAGAGAGTTTATTGTCATGTGTCCCAGATAGGGCAATTAAATTCTTACTTTGCTATAGTAGCAAATACAGAATACAGAACAGATCAGTGTGTCCATATACCATTATATAAATATATACACACATGAATAAATAAACAGATAAGGTGCAAATAAACAGATAATGGTCTAATAATGTTCAGAGTTTTGTTTCATTTGAGTTTAATAGCCTGATGGCTGTGGGGAAGTAGCTATTTCTGAACCTGGACGTTGCAGTCTTCAGGCTCCTGTACCTTCTACCTGAAGGTAGCGGGGAGATGAGTGTGTGGCCAGGATGGTGTGGGTCCTTGATGATGCTGTCAGCCTTTTTGAGGCTGCGACTGCGATAGATCCCCTCGATGGTAAGAAGGCCAGAGCCGATGATGGACTGGGCAGTGTTTACTACTTTCTGTAGTCTTTTCCGCTCCTGGGCGCTCAAGTTGCCGAACCAAGCCCGATGCAACCGGTCAGCATGCTCTCTACTGTGCACCTGTAAAAGTTAGAGAGTCCTCCTTGGCAAACCGACTCTCCGTAAACTTCTCAGGAAGTAGAGGCGCTGATGTGCTTTCTTTATAATTTCCCAGATAAGTCAATTGTTGACTAGCAAAGGTGTGATGTAACAAGAGATAAATGTTTGCAAACCATGAAACCAACATTCATACCGCTGGGTCGTAAGCTACCCACACAAAATTTGAGGTGCTGTTCCTCCAATTGGGTGTTCCTCACTCTGGCAATGGAGGAGACCCTGGACCGAAAGGTCAGTATGGAAATGGAAAGAGGGGTTAAAATGGTTGTCAACCGGGAGATCCCGTAGGCATCGGTGGACCTGTCCGGGAAACAGAAACATTTCTTCCATCTGTGCATCCTTCAAGTATTTCCAGACATTGGCATTTACTGATTATGTGGTGATCATCAAAAGGACACTATCCTCTTGTGACTTTAACACGTCTTCATGCGGTCTGGATTAAATCTTGAGCATTTCTGGGATTAGCTCTATACAAATGCATGCCACTATGTCTGGCTTTACATACCACTTCTTCCCTTCTCCTTATCTGACCCCCTTTTATCTCCTTTTCGGCTCTAGCCTTTGTCACCTCCTCCATCCATCTGCCAATCACCCCTCCTCCTCCTCACCTGTATCCACCTATCACTTGCCAGGTTTTGTTCCAGCCCTACCTCTCTTTTCCAGCTTTCACCCCCCACTATAACCAGTCTGAGGCAAGGTTCTGAACTGAAACGTCACCTATCAATTCCCTCCACAGAGGCTGCCTGACTTGCAGAGTTCCTCCAGCACTTTGTATTTCACTCAAGATTTCAACATCTGCAGTTGCTTGTGTTCTCAATCCAATTTAGGTAAACTAGTTTATGGCAAGATGGCTTGCTAAGCCTAGTGAGATATTGAGCATTACCTCTTAACGTGAAACCAAAATGACAGCGAAACAAAGTTACTTAATTAATTCAAATCTGTTAATATTATGGTGGAAATTCAAACTAAGTTAGATACAAAATGCTGGAAAAACTCAGCGGGACAGGCATCATCTCTGGAGAGAAGGAATGGGTGACGTTTCAGGTCTAGTGTTCAGACTGGAATTTCAATCTGTTCTCTTGTTGGTCCAGTCCAGGGGGTGGAAATCCTGGGGGGGACATGGGGGCACGTCCTCCCTGCTTTGAGAGGTGGGGGACGATTCCCCCCCCACGTTTTGTAATCTGGACTTTATCAGCCGCTTTCTAAAGGCTGAATCGGCCCATTCGCGGGGCCTTTCAGTGCCCGGCGCGGCTTTAAATCAAACTGCTGCATCGAGGCGATCGAGGCTCCCGATGTTGAAGCCCCCGCCGGCCGATGAAAGACCTCATGAACGGGCCGATTCAAGCCCCACGAATCGGGGCGGACGAAGCTGCTGTTGCTGGAGTTCGGAGTCGGTCACCAATCAGGTCAGCTCCCGATGTTACCGTCCCCAGGGCCCACGGCTGAAGCCTCGCATGTGTATGCGCATGCGCGCGCGCAGCATGCAAGAAATTGCGCCCCCCTCATGTTTTGATAGCGATTTCTGTGCCTGGTCCAGTCCCACAACATTTAGGGCAATGTAGCTATTATATACTTTCAGAAAGAGTAGGAATCTATATCGTTTCATATTTGTATGTAGTATTATACCACATCACCAGCAAGTGTGTTATATTCTGTGTAAAAATCACGTTACATCTTTCAGAGGCACACCAAGAACAGACAAGAAGTATGAGATAGAGCTGAGAAGAAACCGTAATTTGGAAACTGGGTATAATAGTAGCAGCATTCAACTGACTAAAATGCCATATCACTTGAATGGTACGAGTTTGATTCTTTCAAAATCAACACTAATTAAAGATAGTTAATGTTAAAGATAGTTGCAATTAAAGTAGAGTTCTAGCCCACAATAAATAGTGTGGTAACATTCAGAAATATAAGCTGAAGGGTAAACTGACATTCAGAGGTTTTGTGAAAAGCATGAATAACAAAGAAAAGGTTACCATGATATTTTGTGTATGGGAGAGAAATTATTGGATCTTTCAAATAGCTTGAAAATAAGTGAGTCAGAGAAAAAAAGTCCTGATAAGATCTTTGAAAAATTTAGCATACTCCTCAAGCCAAAATAAAGTTATTAGACGCACAGAAATGAGATGCAAAGCTAAGACAGGAACTGAGTTGTTAATGGTTTCCTTATAAGGTTTAAACATACATTCAATAAATCAAAATTCAAGTAAATCAATGTAATATTAGTGGATCATCTTAAACTCAGCAAACCCAGGCATGCTGATTACCTCCATTCAGCTATTATGGGGCATTGGAATTATCAAATACAGGAGGGTGTAGCATTGAGGTGAGAGGGGGGATGTTTAAATCAGATATACTGTAGTGACACCTAGTGGTGAAGCTGGGTATTCAGAACCCTCATCATTGGTCGGAACTGTCACGTGACCGATGGTTCGTTCGTGGGCTTTTGAATTTGTTCAGTAGCTAGTGCTCACGACGACAGGAGCTCAAGTCGTCAATTCCTGACCAAGTACACGTGTAGTTCGAGTATTGTTTCGCTAATAGAGAATACTAGACTAAGTGGGACCCGTTGGGTCCCAGGTTCACATGGGAAGGCTGGTCCCCCAATGCAATATTCCACCTCTCCACCAATTCCAATATTGGTGGTCAGTGCCCCCCCACTGACCACCAGTGGGGGGGGGGGGGCTTTCTGGGACGCTAGCATGGGTGTTGTGGGTCATGTCAAGTCAAGCACAGTGAGTGCAGGGCCAACAATCCATTTCATGTCAAGTCAATCCATTTCAAGTTAAGTCAATCCATTTCAAGTCATCGAGTCAATCCATTTCAAGTCAAGTCAATCCACTTCAACGCAAGTTCAATCCATTTCAAGTCAAGTCAATCCACTTCAAGTCAAAGTCAAGTCAATCCATTTCAAGTGAAGTCAATCCATTTCAATTCAAGTCAATCAATTTCAAGGGCAGGCCAAACAACTCATTGCATTGTCACTTCATTTCCAATTGTGCATTGCAGTTTCAAGCACAGGCAGGTCAGGCCAAACAACTAATTGCATTGTCACTTCATTTCCAATTTTGCAATGTAGTTTCAAGCACAGGCAGGGCAGGCCAAACAACTCATTGCATTGTCATGAAGGGCTAACAAATCATTTATTGCAAGTACGTTGCCGACTCACAGTTCAGTTGATTCACAGCTTAGAATCACAGTTGTGGCCTCTCCCTCGTGAGCTTCTAGAGTGACTGACTCACGACCAGGCATCCGTTGTTTTATAGTCCTGCCGCGCCCGGAAGGGGCGTTACCTTCATCATGGTGATTGACAGGAGAGAGGGCCAATCAGCTGATCTCAAGATTTTTTAAACATTCATAACTTTTTTTTTTTTCATCGATCGGAAAAGTTCTCGGGACTGCCTCAGCGGAGGAGGACTGTGAGTAAGATGGTCAAAAATCATAGCGATATATGGTAGCGTTTTTTTCTAAAATCAATATACAACGCAGCCTTCCCGTGTGGTCAAAATGAGACTTTTAATTATATAGATTTCGTTCTACCTGCCTGGTCTGACTACAATTGGTGACCCCGTCGATCCGAACGTTTTTCGGGTCCATTATTATGAACGCTGCGGAGAACCACGACGCCAACCCCGCCCAGCAAAATGCAGTTTTGCTAAAATTGACCGTTTTCAGGGCAGTCCAACCTCATGTGTGGTTCCAACACATTGAGGCCCAATTTCAAATTCGGCAAATTGTCGCGGATTTGACAAAATATTTCTACATGATTGGCGTGCTGAACCAAGAAACCGCCACCCGATTGCTTCCTTAACTTCAACATCCACCTGCCGACAACAAGTATGAGGGCCTCAAGGCACTGCTGCTGCGTACTTTCGGGCTCAGCCGCCGCGATCGCGCCGCCAGGATCCTCCACATGGACGGCCTCGGTGACTGCAAGCCATCGGTGCTGATGAGCGAAATGTTTTCCCTGATGGACGGTCACCAGCCTTGTCTCCTCTTCGAGCAGGCTTTCCTCGAGCAGATGCCCGACAACATCCGCCTGCTCCTCGCCGGTAGCGACTTCACCGACCCCCTGCAACTCGCCGAGCGAGCGGACGAGCTGTGGCTCGCCAAGCAGCAGCACGGCGCTTCCATCAGCCGGGTGTCTACAGCTCCACGACGGCCTCGACGGTCTGTTCCACCTTCTTCCGACGTCACGCCCCAACCGACCGCTGCGGATTCCAGTAAGTGCCTGTGATGTTACTACCACCAATGCTGGAGTGCAGGGGCCCGCCGATGCCTTTCTACCTGCTCGCATCTGGGAAATGCTTCGGTCGCCAGTAGAGGCTATCGCGGAGGGCGAGAAACATCGCCTCTACTTCTGGGACTGCCATTCCGGGTTCAGATTCCTCTTTGACACAGTGGCCGAGATCTGGTGAGTGGGGCCCCACCCTGACCGCCGTCAACAGCAGCCCCATCCGGACTAATGGGACTCGTACTGTTCCCCTTGTTTTCGGCTCCCGCCATTTCACGTGACCGTTTACCATCGCCGATTTCTCTCAACAAATGTTAGGCGCCGATTTCTTATGGGCCTACCCCCGCTGGTCGATGTCAAGGGCCAACTCCTCGTTCATTCAGAACCCCGTCAGCCCACATCGCCATGGCCCCCTCCAACTCACACCTCGACTCGGTGTCTGACGCGGAAGATGCATATGCTCAAATACTGGCCGAATTCCCTGATATCCCTGACCTCCCAGTTTACATCGGCCACCCCTAGGCACGGCGTCGTTCACCACATCCCCACCACAGGCCCTCCGTTCCACGCACGGGCGCGCAGGCTCCCGCCTATCAAGCTGCGGCTGGCCAAGGAGGAGTTCCAGCTCTTGGAGGAGATGGGTATTGTGCCGCGCTTCGACAGCCCATGGGTTTCCCCACTCCATATGGTCCCCAAGTTGTCCAGCTGGTGGAGACCGTGCGGGAACTACCGCCACCTCAATAACACCACGACTGCCGACCGCACATAAATAATTTCACGGCCCATTTAGACGGGGCTAAAATTGTTTGTAAAATTGATATGGTGCGCGGGTACCACTGGATCCCTGTCCACCCCGATGATGTGCCTAAGACCACCATTATTACTCCTTTTGGCCTGTCCTCAAAAATACCACACAAGCCATTCAGCGGCTTATGGACATGGTCGGCCGGGGGTTAGACTTTGTGTTCAGCTATCTTCATGAAATTCTGATCGGCAGCTGCTCCCGCCAAGAGCACTGCACACACCTCCGGTTGCTGTGCTAGCGTCTCAAGGACCATGGCCTCGCCATTAATCCCGCCAAATGACAGTTTGGCCCCGACTCAATTTCATTTCTCGGCCACCAGGTTACACAACAGGGCGCAACTTCGCTTCCCATCAAGATGGGGGCAATTCGGCAGTTTCCCCGGCCAGACAATAAAAGGGCTCCAAGAATTTGTGGGCATGATTAATTTTTATCATCGTTTTGTGTCAGCGGCAGCCCGGGTTATGCGACCTTTGTTCCAGTGTCTGGCAAGCAAACAGTGGGACCTGGTGTAGGATGCGGAGACCATGGCCGCTTTTGATGGGGTCAAGGAGGCGCTGGCCAACGCCACTATGCTCGTTCACCCGCGGGACACTGCCCTCACTGTAGATGCTTCTGACACTGCCGTCGGGGGGGGGTCCTCGAACAGTTAATCGACGGTCGCTGGCAGCCACTCACCTTTTTCAGCTGGCACCTAAGCCCCCCCCCCCCCCCCCCCCCCCGAGCGGAATTACAGCGCTTTCGACCGCGAGCTCCTGGCTCTCTACTTGGCTGTTTGGCATTTCCGGTATTTCCTAGAGGGCAGACTCTTCACGGTCTTGACCATCCACAAGCCCCTCACTTTTGCGTTTGCTAAAGTGTCCGACCCCTGGTCAGCATACCAACAACGATAGCTAGCTTTTATATCGGAAATTCACAACCAGTATCCAGCACGTGGTGGGTAAGCTCAACTAGGTCGCTGATGCCTTATCTCACCCTGCCATTAGTGCTCCTCACTACGACAGGAGCTCAAGTCGTTAATTCCTGACCAAGTACGTGTGTAGTTTGAGTATTGTTTTGCTAATAAATATTTTGCTCTACCTGCCTGGTCTCATTACAATACAATGCAATGTTTTTAATGCAGAGAATGGTTGGACCCTGCTGCCAAGGAGGTGGTGGAGCTCCTGGGCCTGGCCAAGCTGGCCATCCGCGAGTCACGGCGCCAGGCGGAAGAGGGCTCTGCCCAAGCCGGCTGCCTGCCCCTTTTTCCGGGGGTACATCCGTGCCCGGGTGGGGTTAGAAAGGGACTACGCCCTGTCCACGGGCACCCTGGAGGATTTCCGGGACCGCTGGCCACCGCAGGTGGTTGAATGCATCCTCAATAAGGATTGTAACATAGTTGTATAGTAGTTTATTTAGGATATTTGTTTGTATTGTATTATGGTGGTGGGTTCTGGTTTGTTTTATCAAGTCAAATCAAGTCAAGTTTATTCATCACATACACATACGCGATGTGCAGTGAAATGAAAAGTGGCAATACTCACGGACTTTGTGCAAAAAGACAAACAAACAAACAACCAAACAAACTACAAACAGAATCCCATATTCTTTTACATATTAAATATTGTGGGCGGAAGGAAAAAGGGAAACAAACAGCAATTTTTAAAAAAGCAGTAGAGTGGTACAGTAAAAGTTAGTCCCTGGTGAGATAGGAGTTTACAGTCCTAATGGCCTCTGGGAAGAAGCTCCTTCTCAACCTCTCCATTCTCACAGCATGGCAACGGAGGCGTTTGCCTGACGGTAGCAGCTGGAACAGTCCGTTGCAGGGGTGGAAGGGGTCTCCCATGATTTTATTGATTCTGGAGTTGCACCTCCTGATGTATAGTTCCTGCAGGGGGGCGAGTGAAGTTCCCATAGTGCGTTCGGCCGAACGCACTACTCTCTGCAGAGCCTTCTTGTCCTGGGCAGAGCATCTGTGTAGAGTTATTGTAGTGTAAATATTATTTTTTAATAATTGAATAAATATTTTGATAAATAAAGGGGAAAAAAAAGCGGTGGAAGCAGATGAATAACAACATTTAAGATGCATTTAGATAGGCACACGGACAAGCAGGGAATAGATGGATATGGACCATGTGCACTCAGATAGGATTAGTTTAAACTGGATCGTGGTTGTCACGGACATTAAGGAGTAAAAGCCTGTTCTAGGTGTGAGTGTGAGCTCGCGGAGGCACAGGCTATGGATACTGCCAGTTACAGGAAACCACAAGTAATCAGATGAAACTGTTGCCAATTACTCAAACAGTCAACCTCCAAATGGCAGTTGGGCAAGAAAGCAAGGTGAATGCAGTTAGACTACAGTAACAAATGGATTAAATTCAGGCTAAGAGAAAGCTATAGAGGCATTGTGGACAAGCACTTCATGGGGGAAAAAATGTCCAAGAATCAAACTGAATATTCCACAGCAAGCTCAACCACTTGAGAAGATGTGCAAATCGAAAGGAAGAACCAAAATCAGCATATCCATACTGTAGAAGATGATGACTTGGTTGAGGACACACTAGTCATCAGAACCATATACACATCTGTGTAGAGTAATTGTCAATGATGGTTCCCAAATAGCTGTAATCCATATGCCCATCCTGAGAAATAAAAAGGGTGAGAAATAAACTTACAATTGTCAACTTCAATTTGAAACAAGAATTGGGAAGGTAAAATATCATCAGCCTACTCAGGTTATTCCCAGAAAACCAGATAGAAGATGGACATTCAACGGAAAATATCTTGAAGCAAAGCAATGTCAATCTATAGGTAGACATACAATGCTGGAGTAACTCAGCGGGACAGGCAACATCTCTGGAGAGAAGGAATGGGTGACGTTTCTGAGTCGAGACCCTTCTTCAAACTGGTTGGACAACCATGTCAGACTAATGCATATAGAGGGAGGAAAATGCTACAACTAGGAGAGACCCCGATCTGAGGGCTGCACAAAGGAAAATAAGTTAAACACATGTTGTCTTTCACAAAGTCACTCTGGTACTGAACAACTATAAAGAGTAGTAAGTAAGAACTACAGATGCTGGTAAAATCAAAGATAGACACAAAATGCTGGAGTAACTCAGCGGGTCAAGCAGCATCTCTGGAGAGGAATGGGTGATGTTTTAGGTCGAGACCTTTCTTCAGACCATTCCTTCTCTCCAGAGATGCTGCTTGACCCGCTGAGTTACTCCAGCATTTTGTGTCGATCAACTATAAAAAGTTGCAGTTTATCTCAGAAAATTCTGTTTTCTTCTAGTTATCCGTTCCCGCTCCCTGCCAATATAGTTTCCACAATTAATTGCATTCTCATTTTGTGCAATGACCTTTTATGTAATACTTCATCCTTCATACCTACTGGTGCCTGTTTGCCATATCCTCGAAGAACTGTAGCCAATTTATCAAACACAATTTCTCTTCCACAAATTTGGATAGATTCATAGAGGCTGCTTGAGTACATAAGGGTCTGGCTTTGGGTGAAGCTTTGTACATTTCCTTTATTGGAAATGGTTCACTTTGAGAGGTCAACCTGCATGATCAAATAAGGCCAGCAACATGTCCATGGCCATGATTATGGGTGGCACGATGGCATAGCAGTAGAGTTGCTGCCTTACAGTGCAGGGCTCATGTTGGGGCTCATGTTGTCGACCTCCCCGTGGTGAGCCCTGTCAACTGACTTCAGTCAGGTGAACGACAACAACAAGAGACAGCAGCAGAAATAATGCAACCTCAGTCGCCGCAGCTTCCAGTCATAATGCAACCTCAGTCGCCGCGGATTGGCGCCAACCCGGAGCATGCGCCCTTTTTAGGGGGTGCACCTACGGATGTCGAACCAGATGGCATCACCCGGCTGCAGCTGAATGCGGAAGGCCTAACTGGCTACAACGCCTGGAGGGCGTTACATAACTATTGATGCCTCAAACGCAAGAAGAAGACGAAGAAGTGCCAGAGACCGGGTTCGATCCTGGCTACGGGTGCCTGTCCGTACGTTCTTTTCAAGACCGCGTGGGTTTTTTCCGAGAACTTTGGTTTCCTCCCACATTCCAAAGACGTGCAGGTTTGTTGGTTAATTGGCTTGGTATTAATGTAAAAAAATGTCCCTAGTGTAGGATAGTGTTAATATGTGGGGATCACTGGTCTCTGTGTTGCCTGACCCGTTGAATTACCTCCAGAGCGTTGTGCCTTTTTATGATGTATGTATTCTTTCCATGCAATCGGTTTAATAACACGCCTTGTAAATGAAATAAAATGTATCTAAATTATATAATTATTCCATCTCTATTATTATAAAACTCTGATCTTGGATGTTTTGGTGTCTTGGAGGGTCTTGGTGAGACCACACCTGGAGTATTGCGTACAGTTTTGGTCTCCTAATCTGAGGAAGGACATTCTTGCCATAGAGGGAGTACAGAGAAGGTTCACCAGACTGATTCCTGGGATGTCAGGACTTTCATATGAAGAAAGACTGGATAGACTCGGTTTGTACTCGCTAGAATTTAGAAGATTGAGGGGGGATCTTATAGAAACTTACAAAATTCTTAAGGGGTTGGACAGGCTAGATGCAGGAAGATTGTTCCCGATGTTGGGGAAGTCCAGAACAAGGGGTCACAGTTTAAGGATAAGGGGGAAATCTTTTAGGACCGAGATGAGGAAAACATTTTTCACACAGAGAGTGGTGAATCTCTAGAATTCTCTGCCACAGAAGGTAGTTGAGGCCAGTTCATTGGCTATATTTAAGAGGGAGTTAGATGTGGCCCTTGTGGCTAAAGGGATCAGGGGGTATGGAGAGAAGGCAGGTACAGGATACTGAGTTGGATGATCAGCCATGATCATATCGAAGGGCCGAATGCCTACTCCTGCACCTATTTTCTATGTTTCTATGTTTACTTGTGTGTTTGCTTGCTTGAACTTTTTCTTTGATTCACATCTCCTCGAAAACCCGACGCAGTAACGGTGTAATTTTTAGAGAATAACCTGAGAATAAAGAGGAAGAAGATTAGACTTTATTGCCTTCCATCAGTGAGGAATGTGACGAATAGGCTGTGGTGGATGTTTATGTTAACTTTTATGTAGTTGTGTGTCTTGTTGCTTTTTTTTTAGTATGGCCCTATTGTAATTCGAGTCTCACTGTACCGTAATTGGTACACGTGACAATAAACTGACATTTGAACCCTTTCAACCTTTAGAAATTCAAAATACTTGTAGATGTTGGAAATCTAAAAAAAACAGAAAATGATGGAAATACTCAGCAGGTCAGGCCTTTTTCTGTAGGAAGAAAAACAGTCGAAGTTTCAGGTCAACAAGGGTCAATAGAACATAATTTCTGCATAATACTGTTCACATAAAGCTAATACAATAGTAAGTGTGTAGGAAGGAAGTGTAGATGTTGGTTTAAACCGAAGATAGACCTCTGAAATGTCACCTATTCCTTTTCTCCAGAGATGCTGTCTGACCCGCTGAGTTACTCTAGTTTTTTGTGTCTATCTAATCCAATAACAACTTATAGAAATCTCAGTTTGCCCCTATTTAGAATTACTTCAAAAATACCTTTGATACTCGACATTACACTTTTAATAAAATAATGTGAGAACCTCTTGATTAATGTATAAATAATTAATTTCTGTGTGATCTTAAAATTTATCCTGCTGTGAGAAATAAATCTAATGTACAGCTGTGATAGCAAAACTCAATTAAAAAAAAACAAGCTTGAGAATAACCCACCTGCAAGTTCATACCTAAGGTAGACAAAAATGCTGGAGAAACTCAGCGGGTGAGGCATCATTTATGGAGCGAAGGAAATAGGCAACGTTTCGGGTCGAAACCCTTCTTCAGACATGAGGGTGTGGGGGGGGGGGCGGGAAGAAGAAAGGAAGAGGTGGAGCCAGTGGGCTGAGGGAGAGCTGAGAAGGGGAGGAGAAAGCTGGGACTACCTGAAATTAGTCAATGTTCATACCGCTGGGGTGCAAACTGCCCAAGCGAAATATGAGGTGCTGCTCCTCCAATTTATGGTGGTCCTCACTCTGGCCATGGAGGAGGCCCAGGACAGAAAGGTCAGATTCGGAATGGGAGGGGGAGTTGAAGTGCTGAGCCACCGGGAGATCAGGTTGGTTATTGCGAACCGAGCGGAGGTGTTCGGCGTCGCGATCGCCAAGCCTACGCTTGGTCTCATCGATGTAGAGCAGCTGACATCTAGAGCAGCGGATGCAATAGATGAGGTTGGAGGTGCAGGTGAACCTCTGCCGCACCTGGAAAGACTGCTTGGGTCCTTGAATGGAGTCAAGGGGTGGGGGGTAAAGCGACAAGTGTAGCATTTCCTGCAGTTGCGAGGGAAGGTGCCAGGAGAGGGGGTGGTTCGGGTGGGAAGGGACGACTTGACCAGGGAGTTACAGAGGGAGCGGTCTCTGCGGAAAACAGACAGGGGAGGAGATGGGAAGATGTGGCAAGTGGTGGGATCAAGTTGGAGGTGGTGAAAATGTTGGAGGATTATTTGTTGTATGTGACGACTGGTAGGGTGGTACCACCACGTTGACCCGAAAAGTTGCCTATTTCCTTCGCTCCATAGATGCTGCCGCACACGCTGAGTTTCTCCAGCACTTTTGTCTACCTTCGATTTTCCAGCATCTTCTTAAATAAAAAGTTCCTACCTTACCTCGTTGTACAGCCTTCTTTCACCATCTAGTGGTCAAATCCATACATAGCAATGCACATTTTCCTCACACTGCAACTTTGACCAGTTCTCCACGCTTTGAATGTGACAAATCGTCAGCATTTGCCCCACAAATGCCAGGAAATTCAGGTATACAACCTCCAAATGTAGAAATCCTAAATCTGCTGGCAACATTTCAAAAGCTGAAAATGCTCATGCTCAGGTTTACATAGAGAAATCTCTGCGCACACCGACCTTCTGTTTCGACCCGACACAAAAGCTATTGGCACATCCATTTCAATTGAGACACGAGAAACTGCAGATGCTGGAAACTCAACACGGGAGCTTTGAGACGGAGGGGATCGGGTTCATGCAGCGGCCTCTACAGCCTGTCTGTATTTTTTTATTTTTCTTCTCTAGTTAAATGTAGTTGTTCGTGTTTTTTAATACTGTTTTTAACTGTGTATATGTTGGGGGGGGGGGGGGGGGGGAGGGGAAACTTTTAAAAATCTCTTCCCTGCACGGGAGACCTGACCTTTTCCCTGTCAGGTCTCCGTTGACGTTGGGGCCTAGCACCGTGGAGCGGCCTCCAGCCGGAACGACCTGGGGGCTCCAGTCGCGGAGCCTACGGGCTACTCACCATCGTAGGGCTGGTTGGCTTCGGAGTGCGGGGAGCGGTGGTGGCTCGCTGCTGCGGCCCGACTCTGGTGTGGGATACCTTCCCTTAATTTAATTTGAGGGGCGTCTCCACCATACTGTGCCCCCCATGTCCAGCAGCGGAAGGACCCTAGACTGTGGCCCTCCCCCACCGAGCCTTGGCGTTGGCTGCACCAAGCTTCAGCGAGTCCCTTAGCACGTACTCCTGCAGTCTGCAGTGGGCCAGTCGGCAACATTCCCTGACGGACATCTCGCTCTGCTGGGTGGTGAGCAACGCTCGGGCAGACCAAAGAGCATCTTTCACCGAGTTGATGACCCTCCAGCAGCACTCGATGTCAGTCTCTGAATGTGTCCCTGGGAACAGTCCGTAAATCACAGAGTCCTCTGTGACGGAGCTGTTCGGGATAAATCGTTCCAGGGACCCTTTCATACCTCTCCAGACTCGTTTTGCAAATCCACACTCTGCAAAGAGGTGGGCAACCGTCTCCTCTCCATAGCAACCGTCCCGGGAGCAGCGTGCGCTGGTAGTGAGGTTCCGACGGTGCAGGAAGGATCTAACCGAGAGGGCTCCCCTCACCGCCAGCCAAGCCAGGTCTTGGTGCTTGTTGGTCAGTTCTGGCGATGAGGCATTTTGCCAGACAAGCTGGGCAGTCTGCTCTGGGAACCACGCCACCGGATCCATCGAGTCCTTTCCCTGCAGTGCCTGCAGGACATTCCGTGCTGACCACTGCCCGATGGACTTGTGGTCAAAGGTGTTGGTCCGGAAGAACCTGTCAACAGACGTCAGATGGGGCGGCAATGTCCAGCTGACTGGTAAATTGCGTGGCATCTGCGCCATGCCCATCCTTCGCAACACCGGGGACAGGTAGAACCTCAGCAGGTAGTGGCACTTAGTGCCCACGTGCCTTGGCTCTACACTCCGCCTGATGCAGCCACACACAAAGGTGGCCATCAGGATGAGGGCGACGTTGGGCACGCTTTTACCCCCGTTGTCTGCCGACTTGTACATGGTGACCCGTCGCACCCGGTCCATCCTCGACCCCCAGATGAACTGGAAGACGGCCCGGGTGATCCCCGTGGCGTAGGAGGGAGGGACAGGCCACACTTGTGCCAAGTACAGCAGACCCGAGAGCACCTCACACCTGATGACCAAATTTTTCCCGGTTATGGAGAGGGAGCGTTGCCTGCACAGCTCCAGCTTCCGTCAGGCTTGATGGTGAAGGGGATGGAAGATCGGTCGGGCCAGTTGCCAAAGAGCATGGCCTCGCTCTTCCTGCGGTTCACCCTGGCTCCCGTGGCCGACTCAAACTGGTCACAGATGCTGATCAATCTGCGGACCGACCTTGGATCCGAGCAGAAGACGGCGACATCGTCCATGTACAGGGAGGTTTTTACTTGAATGCCCCCACTGCCTGGCAACGTCACTCCTCTTATGCTCGCATCCTTCCTGATGGACTCGGCAAAAGGTTCAATACAGCAGACAAACAAGACAGGAGAGAGAGGGCAACCCTGCCTGACTCCAGACCTTACAGGGAAACTGTCTGATTCCCACCCATTGATTTGGACTGCACTACGGATGTTGGTGTAGAGCAGTTTGATCCAATTTCGGATTCCCTCCCCAAAACCCATGTACGTGTGCGATATCCTGTCGAAGGCCTTCTCCTGGTCCAAGCTGACTAGGCAGGCATCCACCCGTCTGTCCTGCACGTAGGCTATGGTATCTCTCAGCAGCGCTAGGCTGTCTGAGATTTTCCTGCCAGGTACAGCACAGGTTTGGTCCGGGTGGATCACACGTCCCAGAGCAGACTTGACCCGGTTGGCGATGGCCTTAGACAGGATCTTGTAGTCTACATTCAACAATGTTATGGGTCTCCAATTCTTTATATCCTTCATCTCCCCCTTCTGCTTGTAGATTAGGGTGATGCTGCCCTTCCTCATGGAGTCTGACATGCTGCCGGCTAGAAGCATGTCGTTGTACACTTCCAGCAGGTCCGGGCCCACCCAGTCCCACAGAGCCGAATATAACTCGGCCGGTAAGCCATCGCTTCCGGGAGTTTTACTCGAGTCAAAGGAGCGGATGGAGCCAGTCAGCTCCTCTAGGGTCAGTGGTTGGTCCAGACTCTCCTGCTTGCTGTCCTCCAAGACCTCCGTGATAGAGGACAGGAAGTTCTGGGAGGCGGTGCTGTCTGTGGCCTTTTGGTCATACAATTCCGAGTAAAAGGATTTGCAGACCCTCATCATGTCTGTCTGCGAGGATGCTACCGAGCCGTCCTCCTCCCTAAGGCTGTTGATCACAGAGCTCCCCCTGTGAACCTTATGGAAGAAGAAACGTGAGCACGTCTCATCCTGGTCCACATGGCGGACCCTGGATCGGAAGATGATCTTGGAGGATTCAGAGGTAAAGAGCCGAGCTTGCCGGTCCTTCACCTCTCTAAGTTCCTCCCTCACATCCACCCCCCTCGACTGCAGAAGGAGCAGTTGTTGCAATTCTGTCTGGAGTTGGCACAATTCCCTCTGACTCTGTCTTGCTCTCTGAACCCCTTTGGCTATGAAGAACCTCTTAATGTTCTCCTTGGTTGCTTCCCACCAGAGTGTCGGGGAGTCAAAGAGGGGCCTCACCGTTCTCCAACGTGCGTAGTCCCTCTTTAGCTCCTCAACGTTCTCTGGGGTCAACAGCTTCACATTTAACTTCCACGTCCCTCTGCCTGCCTTCCGGTCCTCCTGTAGGTGACAGGAAGCCTGAAGGAGGCAGTGGTCAGAGAAGAACACCGGCGTGAGGTCGGTGTGTCTCACCGTGACGGCCTTCGTGGTGAAGACGAAGTCTATCCGGGATCGGGCCAAACCGTCCGATCTCGACCAGGTGAACCGCGGCTGGGACCCGCCTGCAGGGTCGCTGAAGGCGTCGTGCAGCTTTGCGTCTTTTACCGTTTCCATCAGGAACTTGGACGTGCTGTCCAGTCTGTTGTCGGCACTGCCGGATCGTCCAGCCGCATCAATGATGCAGTTGAAGTCACCGGCCAGAACGAGCTGACGGGACGTGGCCAACAGCACTGGGAGCTGCTGGAGAACGGCCTGCCGCTCGCTCCGCACGGGTGGGGCATACACATTAATCAGCCGGAGCGGAGAACCACGGTACATTACATCCACCACGAGGAGACGCCCCGCAACCACCTCCCTGACCTCAGTGATGGTGAAGTTCCCTCCCCGCAGCAAGATCCCCAGGCCGGAAGCACGACAATCATTTCCCCCCGAACACACAGACCGTCCGTGGGGCCACCATCGCGACCACCTCCGATAGCAACGGAGGTGTGGCAACCCGCACTCCTGTAGAAAAGTCACATCTGCCTTGACCTTGGCCAGGTACTGTAAGGCATTAACACATCGTGCAGTGCTCTTCACACTGCGCACGTTTAAAGATGCCAGTTTGAGCTCCATTGTCCTTTAGAGTCACTGGCCATTTTCCTGCTCCCTCATGCCCACCGCTTCGGTGAATTGCCTCACCTTTCCTGGGCTCAGATACCCGGCCTCCTCCACGGGTTGGGTTTCCCGTGTCGTAACCCGAGGTGTCGTTGGGGGGGGGCTGCTCGTTTTACCCCCTTCTGGGTGCGCCGCTTCCCCCGTCTCTCGTGGCTGGGGCTCGGTGACAGGCTTACTGCTCCCGGAAACTCGGAGCTGAGGCCCATTGGCCGCTGCACTGCTCCCGGTTGCCCGGAGCTGGGGCCCATCAGCCGCTACGATGCTCCCGGTTGCCCGGAGCTGGGGCCCATCGGCCACTACGATGCTCCCGGTTGCCCGGAGCTGGGGCCCAACGGCCACTGCACTGCTCCCGATGCCCTGGGGCTGGAGCCCCTCGACCGCTGCACTGCTCCCGATGCCCTGGGGCTGGAGCTCCTCGACCACTGCTCTGCTCCCGATGCCCTGGGGCTGGAGCCCCTCGATCGCTGCACTGCTCCCGTTGTCCTGGGGCCGGAGCCCCTCGACCGCTGCACTGCTCCCGAAGCCCTGGGGCTGGAGCCCCTCGACCGCTGCACTGCTCCCGATGTCCTGGGGCCGGAGCCCCTCGACCGCTGCACTGCTCCTGCTCCCGATGTCCTGGGGCTGGAGCCCCTCGACCGCTGCACTGCTCTCGGTCTCCTGGTGCAGGTGTACAATCGGCCTGCACCTTCTCCTTTCCGCCCCGGTTTTCTTCTTGTGGGGTTTCCCGTTCGCCTCATCCTCCGACGAGGAGGAGAGGTTGCTCCCTTCTGTCAGGGAGAGAGACCGTTTTTTTGGGGGGTTTTTGGGCTTGCCATCCCCTTCTGGCCTCTGCTCCGTGTGCTGACCCTTCTGGTGTTTTTTGTACTTTACTGTAGTCCAAATTTGCTCTCCCCCCTCCTCCATCGACTCTCCCTCCTGGGCTTGGTGCTGGAGTTCTCCTGGCACTTGGGGGCTCGAGGTGGCTGAGGTGGCTGAGGTGGTTGGGCTGTCCTCATCCCTGTTTCCCCTTTCTGCTGGGGACTTGGCAGTGGTAGTGGGTGTCTCACCTACCCTGGGGGTGCTGGAAGCCGCCCCTCTTGTTGCCTGTGCATATGTACAGGCTCTTTTTGGGCAGGCCCTGTAAAGGTGGCCTCCCTCCCCACACAGGTTGCAGTTCTTGTTTGCTTGACAGTCTTTTGTCCCGTGGCCCTCCGTTTTGCAGTTTTTGCAGACCACTGCATTGCATCGGGCCACCACATGCCCAGGCTTGTTACATTTTCTGCACACTCTGGGCTGCCCCACGTAATTTAAATATCCTCGGTTTCCTCCAATTGCGAACACCGATGGAGGGTGGAGGAGAGTTCCTTCCTTGTCCACCCTCAGCTTTACCTTGACCTGCCGCTTGCTCGTCCAAATCCCATGCAGATCCTTCACGTCCACGCTGTTCCCTGCTCCGTCGACGTAGCGAGCAAGGAAGGTGAGGACATCCACTACGGGCACATGTGGGTTGAACATATGCACCGTGATCGTCCTTTCTTTTTGGTTTGGGAGGGTGAAGAGTGGCTGCACCTTCAGCAACGACAGCGGAGCTTCATTCCCCTTCTCCTGGAAATCCTTTAACAGTTTTTGCCATCCTGTCGGAAGCACAAATGTAACGTCGAAATAACCGTTACCCGGGAAGTCCTGGAGGCAGTAGATATCCCTGGGCTCGAACTTGCAGGTTTCCAGCAAGACCTTCTTTACAAAGGTATCTCGACTGAAGGGCATCCCCTCACTGAGATCCTTGACACTAATCCTGAGGGTATTGCGGATACCCTGTCCTCTAGCTCCCATTGCAGCTGCCATTGTTACGATTTTTAAATCGCAATCTGCAGCTCCTGTCCTTAATGGACCGCCAGGACTGTTCTAATAAGAACAGATCCTTTTCCCTGTTCCCGGCGCGACCTTAAATTGCCGTGGGACTTACCGACGCCCGCCTGAGGCTTCGACATTGGGAGAGAAAAGGTGCAGGGGAGAGGAAAGACTTTGCCTTCCATCACAGTGAGGAGGAGATTCACTGTGATGGATGTTTGTGTTAATTGAATTGTTTGTATGTCTTGTAGGAATTGTCTTTGTTTGTATGGCTGTGGAAACGGAGTTTCGTTTGAGCCTCACTGAGGTTCAAATGACATGGAATAAAATATTGTATTGTATATTGTATTGTAACCCACTCACTCACCATTGCCGCGGCGCTCCGGGCGCGGAGCCACCGCATTGTGGCCGGGGAGGGAAGCAGCTCGCGTGGCTACGAGCGGCCACCATCACCGGACAGCGGAACTGACTGCCATCTCAGCGCCTTCTGCCGGCCCGCTCACCTCTGGCAGTGCTCTCCATCTGAACAGTGAGGGGGCCAGCTCAAGAGCGGAGTGGGTCAGCGGGTGATGGATAACATCACTGCGGGCGATGGAGTTTACTCCTGTGTCAGCGCGAACAAGGGATCAATTGAGGTTACCTGCCCTGACATATGTAGTAAGCTCCACCGCCCGCTGTTCTGTTATCCATCGCCCGCTGACCCACTCTTGAGCGGGATGCTGGCATGATCCCCGATCGCCTCCTTCTCAATGCTCCTGCCCTCCCCGCAACTTTACCCCTAGACAGACTACCCACACGCTGTGAAAGGAAACACCCCCCCCCCCTCGTCCAGCCGCGCTGTCCTTTTACAGCCGCTTCCCACTTTACAGCCGCTTCCCATCAGCTGCTAGCAATGGGTCAGTACAGCAACATCGTTCTTGATGTTGCTGTACTGAGGGATAACGAAGTTTATCTTTCTTGGCTAACAACCTAACCTTCGGCCTCCAAGATGCAGGTACATTTTCTAGCAATGTTACAACATTTTGAGATTTAAAAAATCAAGTCTGCAATTTATCCCATCAGATAAAGCATAAAAAGAAGTTTAATTTGACACCTAATTAACTTTCATATCTTCAGTATTAAAAATGTTATGGCCATTTTCACACTCGGAAATTAGCATCGTTTTCCCTATTGCTTTTCCCCATTTTCATACTCGGAAATTAGCACCTTGTTCCCTATTGCTGGAAATAATGTGAGAAATAATTTTCATACTCGGAAATTAGCATCTTGTTCCCTATTGCTTTTCCAGCAATAGGGAACAAGATGCTAATTTCCGAGTATGAAAATGGTGTGATCGAGGACAGTCAAAAGCCCATAACTTTCTTAAAAATTAAGAGAAATGAATGAAAATTTCAGTTATTATAGATTGAGGCATCCTGAAACAAATCTACATCTTACTTGGATGACCTGAAATTAAAGCATATAATTAGTTAATTACCTAATTGTAGCTAATAACAAAATTGACCGTTGTGATGGAAATAGTAATAAACACCCAGACTGCCTTGAAAATTAAAAAATGTGATATTCTCAAGATCAGAACTTTAATATTATAAGTTTTATATGTTGTAAGTCCGTAACAGATAGGTAAATAAATTACAATTTCTAGCAATAGACCAGGTTTTTATGGAGAAGATCAGTTGCTAGCTGGAACATTGGCATATCATAATCAGTAGCATCATCATACTCCTCAGATTGTAACCAATAAACAACTCTGTACACCTTGTTTATCCTCAACTTATCAATTTTGGCATTGTAAACTACAGGTTTTTGCTCTTCAAACCACGCATGACACGCCTTTCTGACCACAACGTTCCCATTAAGAATGTCCTGTAGAAAAGGGTAATTTAAAAAAAATAGCTTAAGTATTCAAATAACAAACTAATCCCATTCACACAAGAATATAACATGATTTTTAAATCTCATTGTTATGAATCTATATGCCAGATCAGTGATGGAAATGAGTTTTAGGAACTAGGGGTACGCTAAGGTCCGGGGGGGGGGGGGGTAAACGCTATAAGCCCACCATGAGAAATTTTATCTAACTCTGAAATTGAAGATAGACAAAAGCTGGAGTAGCTCAGCAGGACAGGCAGCTCAGCGACTCTGGAAAGAAGACCCTTCTGCAGACTGAATTGAACACTCATCGGTGAGAGTACTTGTGATTGTCTGAAGAAGGGTCTCGACCAGAAACGCAACCCTCTCCCCAGAGCCCCTGCCCGTCCCGCTGAGCCACCTCAGACAGGCAGGGGTATCCACCTTCAACTCCAGAGCCAAACAAAAAACACAATGCTGGAGGCAAGAACGGAACTCACTATCAAAACATGGAGGGGACGGGGGACACAATATTTTGGCGGCCGCGCGCGCATGTGCACACTCACACGCGCGCGAGACTTCGGAGGCTCAATCCAGCGCTAAATGCAGCTCAACTGCCTGTCTCACCGGGTTAACTACAGCCCTGTCTGGACTGACGGGATACCAGCGCTGCTTCTCCATGCTGGTCATATTTCCCACAAGTCCAAGCAGGTTAACCTGGCGGGGATGTCCCCCACCTCTCAGAACAAGGGGAGGACGTGTCCCCTCTGGCCACCCCGGGTTTTCCGCCCCTGGCTGAAGGAACTCGTCGGGCAAGGCAGCACCCGCGGAGGGAACATATCACTTATCAGGAGCCGCCATGGTCCAGGACTCTCCGCCCCCCCCCCCCCAACAGAAAGGAACTGCAGATGCAGCCGTCAGCGCAAAACGTCTAAGGAACTTAGTCATGTTTGACTAATCTTGAATTTTTTGAAGAGGTTACTAGGGAAATTGATGAGGGTAAAGCGGTGGATGTTGTCTATATGGACTTCAGTAAGGCCTTTGACAAGGTTCCACATGGAAGGTTGGTTAAGAAGGTTCAATTGTTGGGTATTAATAGTGGAGTAGCAAGATGGGTTTAACAGTGGCTGAATGGGAGATACCAGAGAGTAATGGTGGATAACTGTGTCAGGTTGGAGGCCGATGACTAGTGGGGTGCCTCAGGGATCTGTGTTGGGTCCACTGTTTTTGTCATGTACATCAATGATCTGGATGATGGTGTGGTAAATTGGATTAGTAAGTATGCAGATGATACTAAGGTAGGTGGTGTTGTGGATAATGAAGTAGATTTTCAAAGTCTACAGAGAGATTTAGGCCATTTGGAAGAGTGGGCTGAAAGATGGCAGATGGAGTTTAATGCTGATAAGTGTGAGGTGCTACATCTTGGCAGGAAAAATCAAAATAGGACATACATGGTAAATGGTAACGAATTGAAGAATGCAGTTGAACAGAGGGATCTAGGAATAACTGTGCATAGTTCCCTGAAGGTGGAATCTCATGTAGATAGGGTGGTAAAGAAAGCATTTGGTGTGCTGGTCTTTATAAATTGTGTATAGAAGTTGGGATGTAATGTTAAAATTGTACGAGGCATTGGTGAGACCAATTCTGGAGTATGGTGTACAATTTTGGTCGCCAAATTATAGGAAAGATGTCAACAAAATAGAGAGAGTACAGAGGATATTTACTAGAAGTTGCCTGGTTTTCAGCAACTAAGTTACAGAGAAAGGTTGAACAAGTTAGGTCTTTATTCTCTGGAGCGCAGAAGGTTAAGGGGGGACTTGATAGAGGTCTTTAAAATTATGAGAGGGATAGACAGAGTTGACGTGGACAAGCTTTTTCCATTGAGAGTAGGGAAGATTCAAACAAGAGGACATGATTTGAGAATTAAGGGACAAAGGTTTAGGGGTAACATGAGGGGGAACTTCTTTACTCAGAGAGTGGTAGCTGTGTGGAATGAGCTTCCAGTGGAAGTGGTGGAGGCAGGTTCGATTTTATAATTTAAAAATAAATTGGACAGGTATATGGACGGGAAAGGAATGGAGGGATATGGTCTGAGTGCAGGTAGATGGGACTAGGTGAGATTAAGTGTTCGGCACGGACTAGAAGGGCCGTGATGGCCTGTTTCCGTGCTGTAATTGGTATATGGTTATATGGAACTGCAGATGCTGGAAAATCGAAGGTAGACAAAAATGCTGGAGAAACTCAGTGGGTGTGAAGCCCTGTCCCACTGTGCGAGTTCACCCAAAAGCTCTCCCGAGTTTAAAAAAAAATCAAAACTCGTGGTAAGCACATAGATTGTACGTCGGAGCTCGGGACGTTTCTTAGCGCTAACGGCAGGCACGCGGGAAACGTGGTAACTCGTGAAGATGTTTCAACATGTTGAAAAATGTCCACGAGTAAAATATACTCGGGATGTAAACATGTGATACTTTTTAACGTAGTCATACCGTAATAGCTCGTGAGTTTACCGTAGTAGGACCTGGTGTCCTATATCACTATTGTATGTTCATGATGGAAATAAGAATACTCAGTATATTCATTACCTTTGAATTGTAGTTTTATGTGATACTCCCATAACTTCTGAGTTCCATTTCACAATATCTATCAGGCAAGGTAATATTTTGCACAAACTCAGTTGTATCTTTTAATCTCAATAAATATCACAAAATATGCCATTGTTTCAGCCACATTATGACAAAATATAGAATGTAAGTTATTTGTAATCAGTCACCCCATCCCAGAAACAACAGTACTTAAAGAAGAACATTTGGTTTACTCATTTACAAGCATGTACCACACACAGTCCGTTGATCCATATCTAACAAAATGTTGTGTTAATTGCATAAAAGGTATTATTGTCTAAGAAATTTGGTGTGGAATGATAATCCATCTCAGTACTCATTTAGGCAAGTCCCAAGCTTTAGATACTTTTCCCCCACCCCCAATCCCCCTTGCCCGACCTTCATTGAACCTACCATTTGACCGATCTTTTACTCCGCTGCTGTAATGTTTCCGTCCTATCAAAATCTATGTGTAGCATATCTGTCCCTATCTTCAAACTCCCACTTTGAAATAAAATACAACTTTTGACAAAAACTTTGCAGCAGGATCGCTATATATATGCAAATATATAGTATTTTATCCTAGCACTCCCCCCCCCCCCCCCCCCCCCCCCCCCCCCACACCCCCCACACCACCACACAAGAAGCGTAACTTGAAGCATTTGCATTTGGAGAAGTTCTATACGGACCAGGAATGAAAATTAATAGCTATGAATCGATTAACAGTGAGCTACGAGGTTAGATTGAAACACCTGTCAGAGGGCTAAGGAACAATCCTGAGTTGACGGCGTAATGTTTTAAGTGAGCATTTTGCAGCGACCTCAACTTATATTCTGGTTAAATATTCTTTCCATGGAAATCTCTTATTTCTCTTTGAAATTATATTCATTTATAACCGTTTGTAACATCAGTAACCACCGTAATGTTCATGCGTTTAGTACCGGGTATGCTTGAAACAATTTATTTTAAAGTACAGTATCTTTAAAAAAAAAACTACATCAACCAGGTGTGAAAATTACACGGAATCAAACGATGATTGAAAATGCGTGGGAATCGACTAATCGACTATGCCCCCCTCAGGAAAACCGCTCCTACCATCACAAAGACCATCACAACCTGGCCTGATGGTGCATCTCAGCAGCTGCAGGACTGCTTCGACAGGACCAACTGGGATGTGTTTGAACACCGGGACCTGGAGGTGTTCACAGACAGTGTACTATGTTACATTAAAAACTGCATGGACACTGTCACAGTGGACAAACGCATCCGGGTCTACCCCAACCAGAAGCCCTGGATGACCCGGGAGGTCCAGCGGCTGTTAAAAGAGAGGAACACCGCTTTTAGGTCTGGCGATAGGGCTTTATACAGCACGGCCCGAGCTAACCTGAAGAGAGGCATCAGAGAGGCCAAATCAGACTACAGGAGGAAGATAGAGGACCACCTGGACAGTAACAACAGCAGGCAGGTGTGGCAGAGGATCCAGTATCTCACCAACTACAAGACCAACCTTGGAGCTGCTGAAGGTGACGCCTCGTTGGCAGAGGAGCTGAACCTCTTCTTTGCTCGCTTTGAAGTGGAGCCACCCGAGACAGCCACATCACACCACATGGTCCACAGCAGCCTAACCCTCAAGATAGAGGAGCATGAGGTGAGGTGCACGCTGCGGGCCATCAATCCAAGGAAGGCTACTGGACCCGACGGCGTCTCTGGACGCGTGCTGAAGGACTGCGCTGACCAGCTGGCTGGAGTCTGTACGAGGATTTTCAACCAGTCTCTGGCCCAGTCCACTGTTCCACCCTGTCTGAAGTCCGCAACCATAGTCCCCTTGCCCAAAAAAACCCTAATTTCCAGCCTCAACGACTACCGGCCAGTCGCACTCACACCAGTGGTGATGAAGTGTTTTGAAAAACTGGTCCGGGGTCATATCACATCACTCCTGCCCCGAAGCTTTGACCCCCACCATTTTGCGTACAGAGCGAATAGATCTACAGAGGACGCTGTAGCCACAGCTCTCCATGCTGCACTGTCCCACCTGGAGCAGCGGGGGAGCTACGTGCGGATGCTCTTTGTGGACTACAGCTCTGCCTTTAATACCATCCTTCCCCACAAACTGGTGGACAAACTGGGGGACTTGGGACTTCCACACTCCACCTGCATGTGGATAAATAGCTTCCTGTCGGGTCGCAGCCAGAGAGTCAGAGTGGGCCATCACACATCCACGGCCCTCAGCCTCAGTACCGGCTCTCCACAGGGCTGCGTGCTGAGCCCCCTGCTCTACACCATCTACACACATGACTGCACCCCCGCCCACCACAGCAACACCATTGTCAAATTTGCGGATGACACTACGGTGGTGGGACTCATCTCCGGGGGGGACGAGTACGCCTACCGGGATGAGGCGGAGCAGCTGACAGTGTGGTGTGGAGAAAATAACCTGCTCCTCAACACCTTAAAGACAAAGGAAATAATAATAGACTTCAGAAAGAATAAAACGGACATGGTACCATTAATTATCAGAGGGGACTGTGTGGAGAGGGTGGCGGATTTCCGCTTCCTGGGAATCCATATTGAGGAGGACCTGACGTGGAGCGTGAACACCTCTGCGCTGCTGAAAAAGGTCCAGCAGAGACTGCACTTCCTGAGGGTGCTCAGGAAGAATAACATCACTCAGAGACTGCTGCTGTCCTTTTATCGGTGCTCCATTGAGAGCATCCTAAAATACTGTGTATGCGTATGGTACACCAGCTGCACAGCGGCTCAGAGGAAAGCGCTCCAGAGGGCCATTGACAACGCCCAGAGGATTGTCGGCTGCCCTCTCCTTACCTTGGAGGACTTACACAGTTCCCGCTGCATCAAAAAATCCCAGAGTATTATAAAGGACATTTCCCACCCCGGACACTCCCTGTTTGAACTGTTACCGTCAGGCAGACGGTACAGATCTACAAGGACAAGGACAAACAGACTTAAAAACAGTTTTTACCCCACTGCTATAAAGGCACTAAATGTAGCCGCCAAGGAACGCAGGGGCGATACATATTAAGAGACTGTGAAATCGACAGAAGGATGTAGGGCTGGGTGTTTATGCGTGCTATTTTCATGATATTTATTTTAGTTGTTTATCTTTTTTTAAATATTTTACCTTGTATGTATCGTTAGCTTTTAGAAATGTTTGAATGGTGCACTGACTGGCTGACATTTTACAATTTTGTTGTACATGGTTCATGTTACAATGACAATAAAGAAACTATTCTATTCTATTCTATTCTAATCGCGATCCTGCTGCAAAATCTTTGTCGAAAGTTGTATTTTATTTCAAAGTGGGAATTTGAAGATAGGGACAGAGATGCTACACAGAGATTTTAAACTCGGGAGAGCTCTTCGGTGAACTCGCACAGTGGGACAGGGGTTGAGGCAGCATCTATGGAGCGAAGGAAATAGCCAACGTTCAGGGCCGGGTCTGAGGAAGGGTTTCGACCCAAAACGTTGCATATTTCCTTCGCTCCATAGATGCTGCCTCACCCGCTGAGTTTCTTCAGCATTTTTGTCTACCGCAAAATGTCAATGATTCCGGGAATGCCGAGAGAGCTAGAGAGAGACGAGATGGGGAGCGGGAGAGAGAGAGCGTACGCGAAAGAGAAGGAGGGAGAGAGCGAATGACAGAGACACAATGTGGGTCGGTAGGTAAATTGAATGACTAACCTGCTGCACACCAAGAAGCTCACCAAGTAGAAGCCTCAATCATGATGGCGAGTTTTAAGAAATTCTCAATGTGTCAGCAATGCATCGATCTACATTCACAGTAAATGTAATTGTGTTTTGAACAAGTATTAATGACGCCACGTGAATTGTATTCAAAGGAACGCGGCGTAATTAATACTTGTTCAAAACACAATTATATTTACTGAGGAATGTGGATCGATGCATTGATGATACATTGTATAACTACTTGTTAACTACTGGCTGTTAACAAGTGCCACAGTAGTAGTTAACAAATCGTTTGTGTCTGATGACCATGCAGCAGTTGTTATTCATGTTCGTTTTCTATAAAAATCTGTATGGCGAATGTTTTTTAAAAAATCTTTATTTAACAAAGCGAATTTGTATTTCCGTACGAAATACGGAAAATTAACGCGGGGCCCCCCATAGGCGGGGCCCAATTGGGGGAAATCGGTCCAATCGGCTTAAGGCCGGCCCTGGTCAAGCAGAATCTAAAGGCAAAAGGTGCAAGTCAATGTATCGAGACAGATGGGAAAGAGGAAAAATACACTTTTTGCCGCCACAAATGCTACTTAACCTGCTGAGTTCTTCCATACTCCTGTATTTTGTTATCGATTCTAGCATCTTTATGTCTCCATAAATAAGAATGTGGCTTTTTCAAGGAAAGGTAACAGGCCGGTCTTGTTCTAGTCCACCGGTGATCCATTTATCACTGATTGAGTCTAAGCTGCCTTGGCAAAAAGTTTAATGGTAAGGATCTGAATGATCTGGATACCATGCAAAGACTTTCATTGACTCACATGACAATAATATCAATACCAATCAATGGCTCAAATGCAGGCCCACTGGGAACTGCAACAGCAAGTATAGGCAGTGGCGCCGAATGAGCAAACCAGACCACATATTCGGTCTTTACCCAAGGAGCACGTATTACATGTGAGTTGGCACTTCATTGCAATACTTAAAGCTGCTGTATTTATATTGATTCATTTTATGTCTCAGCTAAAATATCCTAGACCTTTGATAAGGTTCCTAAAGGTAGGATCCTCTGGAAGATTAGATTGCATCGGGACCAGGGAGAGTTACCTAACTCAATACAAAATTGGCTTCATGGTAGGAAGCAGCGGATGGTGATGGAAGGTTATTTTATGGATTGGGGGCCTATGACTATCCTTGGTGATCCAAACTGGGCCCATTGCTGTTTGTGGTTTATATCAACAATTTGAATGAGAATGATTAGTAAGTTTGCAAATGGGGCAGTGGGTTGTGTGGGCGGGAGGGTGTGGTCGGCGGGGCGTGTGGAGGGGGTGTGAGGGTGGGGGTAGGTGTGTGTGGGGGTGGTGTGGGGGAGGAGGGGTTGTGGGGGCAGGTAGTTTGTGGGGGCGGGGCTTGTGGGCAGCGGGGTGTGTGGGGGGGTGTGTGGGGGTGGTGTGGGCAGGGGGACTTGTGGGGAAAGGGGTGTGAGGGCGGGGGGGAGTGCTCGGTGCAGGGCGGGGCTGGGCTGGCTGCTTCAGGTCCCTCCGAAAGTCCAGTTGGAAACCTCCGCTGGCCATCCTCAGCTCCACTAAAGACGAGATGGTGCATGAAGGGGCGGACCGCCTCGGGGAGTGACGGGGAAGAGACTAATCCGCGTGCCGCTGACTGGCAGGAGAAGAGATTGATCTGTGCACGTGCGGTTTTTAAGATTTTTAAACCTCGCTAACTTTTACGACATTCTATCGATCAGAGCGAAACTTGGCGCACTCGCAGCACAGGAGAACGGTGAGTGAACTGGTGAAAAATCGTAGCACTATCGCAAACCGTTTTGCGCAAATAGAAAGACCGTCAAACCGGACAATAACAAGATCAGAGTTTTAGTTATGTACTAGACCAAGGGCAGACCCGTTGGGTCTGCTCCCCCAACGCAGCCGTTCCCTACCCGTAGCCCCCACGGGAGACGTGGTCCTCCAACTCAAGCGGCTCAGGAATGAGCAGTGCGGCTGGTTTTAAATGGCGTCTTTGAGGCGAGATGCGGGCGCCAGCAGCCGTTATGGTCGCCGGCCAGCAGGAGGCGACAAAATGAGTGAGTGGGGGGGGGGGGGGGGGGGAGAAGGATATAATGAAAAATGTGGACATAAACATAACGAAATCTAATGAGGAGTGGATAGTTGTAATGAAAGGTGAAATGTCTACCGAAATGGCTGCTTCTATGGGTGAGAAGCCAGTTTATTTTTGAAATATTGGAGGGTGGGGGGGGGGGGGGGGGGGGGGGGGGGGGGAGAAGGATTTGATTAAAAACGTGTACTTAAACATGACGAAATGTAATCAGGAGCGGATACTTAGAAAGAAAAGTGAAATCTCTACCGAAATGGAAAAGATCTCGGCGATTGAGCGTCTGGATTCGGCGTGGCAATGAATCAAAGGCAGAAAGGCAGCCGGACGACAGGAGGCAGCAGGACGGCAGGCGGCAGCCACAGAGTTTTTATAGTATACTAGACCAAGTGCAGACCCGTTGGGTCTGTTTCCCCAACGGCGTTTGCGGGGGGGTGGGGGTGGGGGATGAGACATCACACTCACATTAACCACCCCCCAAACACACAGGTGGGGAGGGGAATGAGAAGAGGGGAGGGAGGGGAGAGGAGGAGGATGAAATGG